>NW_027634925.1:0-278000 GCF_949748355.1 Melanostigma gelatinosum
TTGGAAAAAAAAATTTTTTTTTTAGTTTCTTTGGAAAAAAAAATTTTTTTTAGTTACTTTGGAAAAAAAAAATTTTTTTAGTTACTTTGGAAAAAAAAAATTTTTTTTAGTTTCTTTGGAAAAAAAAATTTTTTTTTAGTTACTTTGGAAAAAAAAATATTTTTTTAGTTACTTTGGAAAAAAAAAATTTTTTTAGTTACTTTGGAAAAAAAAAAATTGTTTAGTTACTTTGGAAAAAAAAAAAAATTTTTAGTTACTTTGGAAAAAAAATATATTTTTAGTTTCTTTGGAAAAAAAATTATTTTTTAGTTACTTTGGAAAAAAAAATATTTTTTTAGTTACTTTGGAAAAAAAAATATTTTTTTAGTTACTTTGGAAAAAAAAATATTTTTTTAGTTACTTTGGAAAAAAAATATTTTTTAGTTACTTTGGAAAAAAAAATATTTTTTTAGTTATTTTGGAAAAAAAAATATTTTTTTAGTTACTTTTGGAAAAAAAATATTTTTTTAGTTACTTTGGAAAAAAAAATATTTTTTTAGTTACTTTGGAAAAAAAATATTTTTTTAGTTACTTTGGAAAAAAAATATTTTTTTAGTTACTTTGGAAAAAAAAATATTTTTTTAGTTACTTTGGAAAAAAAAATATTTTTTTAGTTACTTTGGGAAAAAAAATATTTTTTTAGTTACTTTGGAAAAAAAAATATTTTTTTAGTTTCTTTGGAAAAAAAAATTTTTTTTAGTTACTTTGGAAAAAAAAATTTTTTTTTAGTTACTTTGGAAAAAAAAATATTTTTTTAGTTTCTTTGGAAAAAAAAATATTTTTTTAGTTACTTTGGAAAAAAAATTTTTTTTTTAGTTACTTTGGAAAAAAAAATATTTTTTTAGTTACTTTGGGAAAAAAAATATTTTTTTAGTTACTTTGGAAAAAAAAATATTTTTTTAGTTTCTTTGGAAAAAAAAATTTTTTTTAGTTACTTTGGAAAAAAAATATTTTTTTAGTTACTTTGGAAAAAAAAATTTTTTTTTAGTTTCTTTGGAAAAAAAAATATTTTTTTAGTTACTTTGGAAAAAAAAATTTTTTTTTAGTTACTTTGGAAAAAAAAATATTTTTTTAGTTACTTTGGAAAAAAAAATATTTTTTTAGTTACTTTGGAAAAAAAAATATTTTTTTAGTTACTTTGGAAAAAAAAATATTTTTTTAGTTACTTTGGAAAAAAAAATATTTTTTTAGTTACTTTGGAAAAAAAAAATATTTTTTTAGTTACTTTGGAAAAAAAATATATTTTTTAGTTACTTTGGAAAAAAAAATATTTTTTTAGTTACTTTGGGGAAAAAAATTTTTTTTTTAGTTACTTTGGAAAAAAATTTTTTTTTTAGTTACTTTGGAAAAAAAAATATTTTTTTAGTTACTTTGGAAAAAAAAATATTTTTTAGTTTCTTTGGAAAAAAAAATATTTTTTTAGTTACTTTGGAAAAAAAATATATTTTTTAGTTACTTTGGAAAAAAAAATTTTTTTTTAGTTCTTTGGAAAAAATTTTTTTTTTTTAGTTACTTTGGAAAAAAAAATATTTTTTAGTTTCTTTGGAAAAAAAATTTTTTTTTAGTTACTTTGGAAAAAAAAATATTTTTTTAGTTACTTTGGAAAAAAAAAAATTTTTTTAGTTACTTTGGAAAAAAAAATATTTTTTTAGTTACTTTGGAAAAAAATATATTGTTTTAGTTACTTTGGAAAAAAAAATATTTTTTTAGTTACTTTGGAAAAAAAATATTTTTTTAGTTACTTTGGAAAAAAAAATATTTTTTTAGTTACTTTGGAAAAAAAATATTTTTTTAGTTACTTTGGGAAAAAAAATATTTTTTTAGTTACTTTGGGAAAAAAATAATTTTTTAGTTACTTTGGAAAAAAAAATTTTTTTTTTAGTTACTTTGGAAAAAAAAAATTTTTTTTAGTTTCTTTGGAAAAAAAAAAATTTTTTTAGTTACTTTGGAAAAAAAAAAATTTTTTTAGTTACTTTGGAAAAAAAAAAATTTTTTTAGTTTCTTTGGAAAAAAAAATTTTTTTTTAGTTACTTTGGAAAAAAAAATATTTTTTTAGTTACTTTGGAAAAAAAAAAATTTTTTTAGTTACTTTGGAAAAAAAAAATTGTTTAGTTACTTTGGAAAAAAAATTTTTTTAGTTACTTTGGAAAAAAATATATATTTTTAGTTTCTTTGGAAAAAAAATTATTTTTTTAGTTACTTTGGAAAAAAAAATATTTTTTAGTTACTTTGGAAAAAAAAATATTTTTTTAGTTACTTTGGAAAAAAAAAATATTTTTTAGTTACTTTGGAAAAAAAATATTTTTTTAGTTACTTTGGAAAAAAAAAATATTTTTTTTAGTTATTTTGGAAAAAAAAATATTTTTTTAGTTACTTTTGGAAAAAAAATATTTTTTTAGTTACTTTGGAAAAAAAAATATTTTTTTAGTTACTTTGGAAAAAAAAATATATTTTTAGTTACTTTGGAAAAAAAAAATTTTTTTTAGTTACTTTGGAAAAAAAAATATTTTTTTAGTTACTTTGGAAAAAAAAATATTTTTTTAGTTACTTTGGAAAAAAAAATATTTTTTAGTTACTTTGGAAAAAAAAATATTTTTTTAGTTACTTTGGAAAAAAAAATATTTTTTTAGTTACTTTGGAAAAAAAAATATTTTTTTAGTTACTTTGGAAAAAAAATATATTTTTTAGTTACTTTGGAAAAAAAAATATTTTTTTAGTTACTTTGGGGAAAAAATTTTTTTTTTAGTTACTTTGGAAAAAAAAATATTTTTTTAGTTACTTTGGAAAAAAAAATATTTTTTTAGTTACTTTGGAAAAAAAAATATTTTTTTAGTTACTTTGGAAAAAAAATATTTTTTTAGTTACTTTGGAAAAAAAAATATTTTTTTAGTTACTTTGGAAAAAAAAATATTTTTTTAGTTACTTTGGAAAAAAAATATATTTTTTAGTTACTTTGGAAAAAAATATATTTTTTTAGTTACTTTGGGGAAAAATTTTTTTTTTTTAGTTACTTTGGAAAAAATTTTTTTTTTTAGTTACTTTGGAAAAAAAAATATTTTTTTAGTTACTTTGGAAAAAAAAATATTTTTTTAGTTTCTTTGGAAAAAAAAATATTTTTTTAGTTACTTTGGAAAAAAAATATATTTTTAGTTACTTTGGAAAAAAAAAATTTTTTTTAGTTTCTTTGGAAAAAAAATTTTTTTTTTAGTTACTTTGGAAAAAAAAATATTTTTTTAGTTTCTTTGGAAAAAAAAATTTTTTTTAGTTACTTTGGAAAAAAAAAAATTTTTTTAGTTACTTTGGAAAAAAAAAAAATTTTTTAGTTACTTTGGAAAAAAAAATATTTTTTTAGTTACTTTGGAAAAAATATATTGTTTTAGTTACTTTGGAAAAAAAAATATTTTTTTAGTTACTTTGGAAAAAAAATATTTTTTTAGTTACTTTGGAAAAAAAAATATTTTTTTAGTTACTTTGGAAAAAAAATATTTTTTTAGTTACTTTGGGAAAAAAAAATATTTTTTTAGTTACTTTGGGAAAAAAAATATTTTTTTAGTTACTTTGGAAAAAAAATTTTTTTTTTTTAGTTACTTTGGAAAAAAAAAATTTTTTTTAGTTTCTTTGGAAAAAAAAAATTTTTTTTAGTTACTTTGGAAAAAAAAAAATTTTTTTAGTTACTTTGGAAAAAAAAAAAATTTTTTAGTTTCTTTGGAAAAAAAAATTTTTTTTTAGTTACTTTGGAAAAAAAAATATTTTTTTAGTTACTTTGGAAAAAAAAATTTTTTTTAGTTACTTTGGAAAAAAAAAAATTGTTTAGTTACTTTGGAAAAAAAAAAAATTTTAGTTACTTTGGAAAAAAATATATATTTTTAGTTTCTTTGGAAAAAAAATTATTTTTTTAGTTACTTTGGAAAAAAAAATATTTTTTTAGTTACTTTGGAAAAAAAAATATTTTTTTAGTTACTTTGGAAAAAAAAATATTTTTTTAGTTACTTTGGAAAAAAAATATTTTTTTAGTTACTTTGGAAAAAAAAATATTTTTTTAGTTATTTTGGAAAAAAAAATATTTTTTAGTTACTTTTGGAAAAAAAATATTTTTTTAGTTACTTTGGAAAAAAAAATATTTTTTTAGTTACTTTGGAAAAAAAATATTTTTTTAGTTACTTTGGAAAAAAAATATTTTTTTAGTTACTTTGGAAAAAAAAATATTTTTTTAGTTACTTTGGAAAAAAAAATATTTTTTTAGTTACTTTGGGAAAAAAAAATATTTTTTTAGTTACTTTGGAAAAAAAAATATTTTTTTAGTTTCTTTGGAAAAAAAAATTTTTTTAGTTACTTTGGAAAAAAAAAATATTTTTTTAGTTACTTTGGAAAAAAATATATTGTTTTAGTTACTTTGGAAAAAAATATATTTTTTTAGTTACTTTGGAAAAAAAAATATTTTTTTAGTTACTTTGGAAAAAAAAATATTTTTTTAGTTACTTTGGAAAAAAAAAAATTTTTTAGTTACTTTGGAAAAAAAAATATTTTTTTAGTTACTTTGGAAAAAAATATATTGTTTTAGTTACTTTGGAAAAAAATATATTTTTTTAGTTACTTTGGAAAAAAAAATATTTTTTTAGTTACTTTGGAAAAAAAAAAATTTTTTTAGTTACTTTGGAAAAAAAAATATTTTTTAGTTACTTTGGAAAAAAAAATATTTTTTTAGTTACTTTGGGAAAAAATATATTTTTTTAGTTACTTTGGAAAAAATATATTTTTTTAGTTTCTTTGGAAAAAAAATATTTTTTTTAGTTACTTTGGAAAAAAAAATATTTTTTTAGTTACTTTGGAAAAAAAAATATTTTTTTAGTTACTTTGGAAAAAAAAATATTTTTTTAGTTTCTTTGGAAAAAAAAATATTTTTTTAGTTACTTTGGAAAAAAAAATATTTTTTTAGTTACTTTGGAAAAAAAATATTTTTTTAGTTACTTTGGAAAAAAAAATATTTTTTTAGTTACTTTGGAAAAAAAATATTTTTTTAGTTACTTTGGGAAAAAAAATAATTTTTTAGTTACTTTGGGAAAAAAAATAATTTTTTAGTTACTTTGGAAAAAAAAATATTTTTTTAGTTTGGAAAAAAAAATATTTTTTTAGTTACTTTGGAAAAAAAATATTTTTTTTAGTTTCTTTGGAAAAAAAAAAAAATTTTAGTTACTTTGGAAAAAAATTTTTTTTTTTAGTTTCTTTGGAAAAAAAATAAAATTTTTTAGTTACTTTGGAAAAAAATATATTTTTTTAGTTACTTTGGAAAAAAAAAATTTTTTTTTAGTTACTTTGGAAAAAAAAATATTTTTTTAGTTTCTTTGGAAAAAAAAATTTTTTTTTTAGTTACTTTGGAAAAAAAAATATTTTTTTAGTTACTTTGGAAAAAAATATATTGTTTTAGTTACTTTGGAAAAAAAAATATTTTTTTAGTTACTTTGGAAAAAAAATATTTTTTTAGTTACTTTGGAAAAAAAAATATTTTTTTAGTTACTTTGGAAAAAAAATATTTTTTTAGTTACTTTGGGAAAAAAAATATTTTTTTAGTTACTTTGGGAAAAAAAATAATTTTTTAGTTACTTTGGAAAAAAAAATTTTTTTTTTAGTTACTTTGGAAAAAAAATTTTTTTTTTAGTTTCTTTGGAAAAAAAAATTTTTTTTAGTTACTTTGGAAAAAAAAAAATTTTTTTAGTTACTTTGGAAAAAAAAAAATTTTTTTAGTTTCTTTGGAAAAAAAAATTTTTTTTAGTTACTTTGGAAAAAAAAATATTTTTTTAGTTACTTTGGAAAAAAAAAATTTTTTTAGTTACTTTGGAAAAAAAAAATTGTTTAGTTACTTTGGAAAAAAAAAAAATTTTTAGTTACTTTGGAAAAAAATATATATTTTTAGTTTCTTTGGAAAAAAAATTATTTTTTTAGTTACTTTGGAAAAAAAAATATTTTTTTAGTTACTTTGGAAAAAAAAATATTTTTTTAGTTACTTTGGAAAAAAAAATATTTTTTTAGTTACTTTGGAAAAAAAATATTTTTTTAGTTACTTTGGAAAAAAAAAATATTTTTTTAGTTATTTTGGAAAAAAAAATATTTTTTTAGTTACTTTTGGAAAAAAAATATTTTTTTAGTTACTTTGGAAAAAAAAATATTTTTTTAGTTACTTTGGAAAAAAAATATTTTTTTAGTTACTTTGGAAAAAAAATATTTTTTTAGTTACTTTGGAAAAAAAAATATTTTTTTAGTTACTTTGGAAAAAAAAATATTTTTTTAGTTACTTTGGGAAAAAAAATATTTTTTTAGTTACTTTGGAAAAAAAATATTTTTTTAGTTTCTTTGGAAAAAAAAATTTTTTTTAGTTACTTTGGAAAAAAAAATATTTTTTTAGTTACTTTGGAAAAAAAAATATTTTTTTAGTTTCTTTGGAAAAAAAAATATTTTTTTAGTTACTTTGGAAAAAAATTTTTTTTTTAGTTACTTTGGAAAAAAAAATATTTTTTTAGTTACTTTGGGAAAAAAAATATTTTTTTAGTTACTTTGGAAAAAAAATATTTTTTAGTTTCTTTGGAAAAAAAAATTTTTTTTAGTTACTTTGGAAAAAAAAATATTTTTTTAGTTACTTTGGAAAAAAAAAATTTTTTTTAGTTTCTTTGGAAAAAAAAATATTTTTTTAGTTACTTTGGAAAAAAAAATTTTTTTTTAGTTACTTTGGAAAAAAAAATATTTTTTTAGTTACTTTGGAAAAAAAAAATATTTTTTTAGTTACTTTGGAAAAAAAAATATTTTTTTAGTTACTTTGGAAAAAAAAATATTTTTTTAGTTACTTTGGAAAAAAAAATATTTTTTTAGTTACTTTGGAAAAAAAAATATTTTTTTTAGTTACTTTGGAAAAAAAATATATTTTTTAGTTACTTTGGAAAAAAAAATATTTTTTTAGTTACTTTGGGGAAAAAATTTTTTTTTTAGTTACTTTGGAAAAAAATTTTTTTTTTAGTTACTTTGGAAAAAAAAATATTTTTTTAGTTACTTTGGAAAAAAAAAATATTTTTTTAGTTTCTTTGGAAAAAAAAATATTTTTTTAGTTACTTTGGAAAAAAAATATATTTTTTAGTTACTTTGGAAAAAAAAATTTTTTTTTAGTTTCTTTGGAAAAAATTTTTTTTTTTTAGTTACTTTGGAAAAAAAAATATTTTTTTAGTTTCTTTGGAAAAAAAAATTTTTTTTAGTTACTTTGGAAAAAAAAATATTTTTTTAGTTACTTTGGAAAAAAAAAAATTTTTTTAGTTACTTTGGAAAAAAAATATTTTTTTAGTTACTTTGGAAAAAAATATATTGTTTTAGTTACTTTGGAAAAAAAAATATTTTTTTAGTTACTTTGGAAAAAAAATATTTTTTTAGTTACTTTGGAAAAAAAAATATTTTTTTAGTTACTTTGGAAAAAAAATATTTTTTTAGTTACTTTGGGAAAAAAAATATTTTTTTAGTTACTTTGGGAAAAAAAATAATTTTTTAGTTACTTTGGAAAAAAAAATTTTTTTTTTAGTTACTTTGGAAAAAAAAAATTTTTTTAGTTTCTTTGGAAAAAAAAAAATTTTTTTAGTTACTTTGGAAAAAAAAAAATTTTTTTAGTTACTTTGGAAAAAAAAAAATTTTTTTAGTTTCTTTGGAAAAAAAAAATTTTTTTTAGTTACTGTGGAAAAAAAAATATTTTTTAGTTACTTTGGAAAAAAAAAAATTTTTTTAGTTACTTTGGAAAAAAAAAAATTGTTTAGTTACTTTGGAAAAAAAAATTTTTTTAGTTACTTTGGAAAAAAATATATATTTTTAGTTTCTTTGGAAAAAAAATTATTTTTTTAGTTACTTTGGAAAAAAAAATATTTTTTTAGTTACTTTGGAAAAAAAAATATTTTTTTAGTTACTTTGGAAAAAAAAATATTTTTTTAGTTACTTTGGAAAAAAAATATTTTTTTAGTTACTTTGGAAAAAAAAAATATTTTTTTAGTTATTTTGGAAAAAAAAAATATTTTTTTAGTTACTTTTGGAAAAAAAATATTTTTTTAGTTACTTTGGAAAAAAAAATTTTTTTTAGTTACTTTGGAAAAAAAAATATATTTTTAGTTACTTTGGAAAAAAAAATTTTTTTTAGTTACTTTGGAAAAAAAAATATTTTTTTAGTTACTTTGGAAAAAAAAATATTTTTTTAGTTACTTTGGAAAAAAAAATATTTTTTTAGTTACTTTGGAAAAAAAAATATTTTTTTAGTTACTTTGGAAAAAAAAATATTTTTTTAGTTACTTTGGAAAAAAAAATATTTTTTTAGTTACTTTGGAAAAAAAATATATTTTTTAGTTACTTTGGAAAAAAAAATATTTTTTTAGTTACTTTGGGGAAAAAATTTTTTTTTTAGTTACTTTGGAAAAAAAAATATTTTTTTAGTTACTTTGGAAAAAAAAATATTTTTTTAGTTACTTTGGAAAAAAAAATATTTTTTTAGTTACTTTGGAAAAAAAAATATTTTTTTAGTTACTTTGGAAAAAAAAATATTTTTTTAGTTACTTTGGAAAAAAAAATATTTTTTTAGTTACTTTGGAAAAAAAATATATTTTTTAGTTACTTTGGAAAAAATATATTTTTTTAGTTACTTTGGGGAAAAATTTTTTTTTTTTAGTTACTTTGGAAAAAAATTTTTTTTTTAGTTACTTTGGAAAAAAAAATATTTTTTTAGTTACTTTGGAAAAAAAAATATTTTTTTAGTTTCTTTGGAAAAAAAAATATTTTTTTAGTTACTTTGGAAAAAAAATATATTTTTTAGTTACTTTGGAAAAAAAAAATTTTTTTAGTTTCTTTGGAAAAAAAATTTTTTTTTTAGTTACTTTGGAAAAAAAAATATTTTTTTAGTTTCTTTGGAAAAAAAAATTTTTTTTAGTTACTTTGGAAAAAAAAAAATTTTTTTAGTTACTTTGGAAAAAAAAAAAATTTTTTAGTTACTTTGGAAAAAAAAAATATTTTTTTAGTTACTTTGGAAAAAAAATATATTGTTTTAGTTACTTTGGAAAAAAAAATATTTTTTTAGTTACTTTGGAAAAAAAATATTTTTTTAGTTACTTTGGAAAAAAAAATATTTTTTTAGTTACTTTGGAAAAAAAATATTTTTTTAGTTACTTTGGGAAAAAAAATATTTTTTTAGTTACTTTGGGAAAAAAAATATTTTTTTAGTTACTTTGGAAAAAAAATTTTTTTTTTTAGTTACTTTGGAAAAAAAAAATTTTTTTTAGTTTCTTTGGAAAAAAAAAAATTTTTTTAGTTACTTTGGAAAAAAAAAAATTTTTTTAGTTACTTTGGAAAAAAAAAAAATTTTTTAGTTTCTTTGGAAAAAAAAATTTTTTTTTAGTTACTTTGGAAAAAAAAATATTTTTTTAGTTACTTTGGAAAAAAAAAATTTTTTTTAGTTACTTTGGAAAAAAAAAAATTGTTTAGTTACTTTGGAAAAAAAAAAAATTTTAGTTACTTTGGAAAAAAATATATATTTTTAGTTTCTTTGGAAAAAAAATTATTTTTTTAGTTACTTTGGAAAAAAAAATATTTTTTTAGTTACTTTGGAAAAAAAAATATTTTTTTAGTTACTTTGGAAAAAAAAATATTTTTTTAGTTACTTTGGAAAAAAAATATTTTTTTAGTTACTTTGGAAAAAAAAATATTTTTTTAGTTATTTTGGAAAAAAAAATATTTTTTTAGTTACTTTTGGAAAAAAAATATTTTTTTAGTTACTTTGGAAAAAAAAATATTTTTTTAGTTACTTTGGAAAAAAAATATTTTTTTAGTTACTTTGGAAAAAAAATATTTTTTTAGTTACTTTGGAAAAAAAAATATTTTTTTAGTTACTTTGGAAAAAAAAATATTTTTTTAGTTACTTTGGGAAAAAAAAATATTTTTTTAGTTACTTTGGAAAAAAAAATATTTTTTTAGTTTCTTTGGAAAAAAAAATTTTTTTTAGTTACTTTGGAAAAAAAAATATTTTTTTAGTTACTTTGGAAAAAAAAATATTTTTTTAGTTTCTTTGGAAAAAAAAATATTTTTTTAGTTACTTTGGAAAAAAAAATATTTTTTTAGTTACTTTGGAAAAAAAATATTTTTTTAGTTACTTTGGAAAAAAAAATATTTTTTTAGTTACTTTGGAAAAAAAAATATTTTTTTAGTTACTTTGGAAAAAAAAATATTTTTTTAGTTACTTTGGAAAAAAAAATATTTTTTTAGTTACTTGGAAAAAAAAATATTTTTTTAGTTACTTTGGAAAAAAAATATATTTTTTAGTTACTTTGGAAAAAAAAAATATTTTTTTAGTTACTTTGGGAAAAAAAATTTTTTTTTTAGTTACTTTGGAAAATTTTTTTTTTTTAGTTACTTTGGAAAAAAAAAATATTTTTTTAGTTACTTTGGAAAAAAAAATATTTTTTTAGTTTCTTTGGAAAAAAAAATATTTTTTTAGTTACTTTGGAAAAAAAATATATTTTTTAGTTACTTTGGAAAAAAAAATTTTTTTTTAGTTTCTTTGGAAAAAAAATTTTTTTTTTAGTTACTTTGGAAAAAAAAATATTTTTTAGTTTCTTTGGAAAAAAAATTTTTTTTTAGTTACTTTGGAAAAAAAAATATTTTTTTAGTTACTTTGGAAAAAAAAAAAAATTTTTAGTTACTTTGGAAAAAAAAATTTTTTTTAGTTTCTTTGGAAAAAAAAATATTTTTTTAGTTACTTTGGAAAAAAAAAAATTTTTTTAGTTACTTTGGAAATTTTTTTTTTTTTTAGTTATTTTGGAAAAAAAAATATTTTTTTAGTTACTTTTGGAAAAAAAATATTTTTTTAGTTACTTTGGAAAAAAAAATATTTTTTTAGTTACTTTGGAAAAAAAATATTTTTTTAGTTACTTTGGAAAAAAAATATTTTTTTAGTTACTTTGGAAAAAAAAATATTTTTTTAGTTACTTTGGAAAAAAAAATATTTTTTTAGTTACTTTGGGAAAAAAAATATTTTTTTAGTTACTTTGGAAAAAAAAATATTTTTTTAGTTACTTGGAAAAAAAAATATTTTTAGTTACTTTGGAAAAAAAATATTTTTTTAGTTACTTTGGAAAAAAAAATATTTTTTTAGTTTCTTTGGAAAAAAAAATATTTTTTTAGTTACTTTGGGAAAAAAATATTTTTTTAGTTACTTTGGAAAAAAAAATATTTTTTTAGTTACTTTGGAAAAAAAAATATTTTTTTAGTTACTTTGGAAAAAAAAATATTTTTTTAGTTACTTTGGAAAAAAAATATTTTTTTAGTTACTTTGGAAAAAAATATATTTTTAGTTACTTTGGAAAAAAAAATATTTTTTTAGTTACTTTGGGAAAAAAAAAATTTTTTTAGTTACTTTGGAAAAAAAAAATTTTTTTAGTTACTTTGGAAAAAAAAATATTTTTTTAGTTACTTTGGAAAAAAAAATATTTTTTTAGTTTCTTTGGAAAAAAAAATATTTTTTTAGTTACTTTGGAAAAAAAATATATTTTTTAGTTACTTTGGAAAAAAAAATATTTTTTTAGTTTCTTTGGAAAAAAAAATTTTTTTTAGTTACTTTGGAAAAAAAAATATTTTTTTAGTTACTTTGGAAAAAAAAAATTTTTTTAGTTACTTTGGAAAAAAAAAATTTTTTTTAGTTTCTTTGGAAAAAAAAAATTTTTTTTAGTTACTTTGGAAAAAAAAAATTTTTTTAGTTACTTTGGAAATTTTTTTTTTTTTTTAGTTACTTTGGAAAAAAAAATATTTTTTTAGTTACTTTGGAAAAAAAATATTTTTTTAGTTACTTTGGAAAAAAAAAATATTTTTTTAGTTATTTTGGAAAAAAAAATATTTTTTTAGTTACTTTGGAAAAAAAAATATTTTTTTAGTTACTTTGGAAAAAAAAATATTTTTTTAGTTACTTTGGAAAAAAAAAATTTTTTTAGTTACTTTGGAAAAAAAAAATTTTTTTAGTTACTTTGGAAAAAAAAATTTTTTTTTAGTTACTTTGGAAAAAAAAATATTTTTTTAGTTTCTTTGGAAAAAAAAATATTTTTTAGTTACTTTGGAAAAAAAAATATTTTTTTAGTTACTTTGGAAAAAAAAATATTTTTTTAGTTACTTTGGAAAAAAAAATATTTTTTTAGTTACTTTGGAAAAAAAATATTTTTTTAGTTACTTTGGAAAAAAAAATATTTTTTTAGTTATTTTGGAAAAAAATATATTTTTTTAGTTACTTTGGAAAAAAAAATATTTTTTTAGTTACTTTGGAAAAAAAATATTTTTTTAGTTACTTTGGAAAAAAAATATTTTTTTAGTTACTTTGGAAAAAAAATATTTTTTTAGTTACTTTGGAAAAAAAAATATTTTTTTAGTTACTTTGGAAAAAAAATATTTTTTTAGTTACTTTGGAAAAAAAAATATTTTTTTAGTTATTTTGGAAAAAAAAATATTTTTTTAGTTACTTTGGAAAAAAAAATATTTTTTTAGTTACTTTGGAAAAAAAAATATTTTTTTAGTTACTTTGGAAAAAAAATATTTTTTTAGTTACTTTGGAAAAAAAAATTTTTTTTAGTTACTTTGGAAAAAAAAATATTTTTTTAGTTACTTTGGAAAAAAAAAATTTTTTTAGTTACTTTGGAAAAAAAAAATTTTTTTTAGTTACTTTGGAAAAAAAAATTTTTTTTTAGTTTCTTTGGAAAAATTTTTTTTTTTTAGTTACTTTGGAAAAAAATATATTTTTTTAGTTACTTTGGAAAAAAAAATATTTTTTTAGTTTCTTTGGGAAAAAAAATATTTTTTTAGTTACTTTGGGAAAAAAAATATTTTTTTAGTTACTTTGGAAAAAAATATATTTTTTTAGTTACTTTGGAAAAAAATATTTTTTTTTAGTTACTTTGGAAAAAAAAATATTTTTTTAGTTACTTTGGAAAAAAAAATATTTTTTTAGTTACTTTGGAAAAAAAAATATTTTTTAGTTACTTTGGAAAAAAAAAATTTTTTTTAGTTACTTTGGGAAAAAAAATATTTTTTTAGTTACTTTGGAAAAAAAATATTTTTTTAGTTTCTTTGGAAAAAAAATATATTTTTTAGTTACTTTGGAAAAAAAATATTTTTTTAGTTTCTTTGGAAAAAAAAAAAATTTTTTAGTTACTTTGGAAAAAAAAAAAATTTTTTAGTTACTTTGGAAAAAAAAATATTTTTTTAGTTTCTTTGGAAAAATTTTTTTTTTTTTAGTTACTTTGGAAAAAATTTTTTTTTTTTAGTTACTTTGGAAAAAAATTTTTTTTTTTAGTTACTTTGGAAAAAAAAAAATTTTTTTAGTTACTTTGGAAAAAAAAAATTTTTTTTAGTTACTTTGGAAAAAAATATATATTTTTAGTTTCTTTGGAAAAAAAAATATTTTTTTAGTTACTTTGGAAAAAAAAATATTTTTTTAGTTACTTTGGAAAAAAAAATATTTTTTTAGTTACTTTGGAAAAAAAAATATTTTTTTAGTTACTTTGGAAAAAAAAAATTTTTTTAGTTACTTTGGAAAAAAAAATATTTTTTTATTTATTTTGGAAAAAAAATTATTTTTTTAGTTACTTTTGGAAAAAAAAATATTTTTTTAGTTACTTTGGAAAAAAATATATTTTTTTAGTTACTTTGGAAAAAAAAATATTTTTTTAGTTTCTTTGGAAAAAAATATATTTTTTTAGTTACTTTGGGAAAAAAAATATTTTTTTAGTTACTTTGGAAAAAAAAATATTTTTTTAGTTACTTTGGAAAAAAAAATATTTTTTTAGTTACTTTGGAAAAAAAAATATTTTTTTAGTTACTTTGGAAAAAAAAATATTTTTTTAGTTACTTTGGAAAAAAAAATATTTTTTTAGTTACTTTGGAAAAAAATATATTGTTTTAGTTACTTTGGAAAAAAATATTTTTTTTTAGTTACTTTGGAAAAAAAAATATTTTTTTAGTTACTTTGGAAAAAAAAATATTTGTTTAGTTACTTTGGAAAAAAAAATATTTTTTAGTTACTTTGGAAAAAAAAATATTTTTTTAGTTACTTTGGGAAAAAATATATTTTTTTAGTTACTTTGGAAAAAATATATTTTTTTAGTTTCTTTGGAAAAAAAATATTTTTTTTAGTTACTTTGGAAAAAAAAATATTTTTTTAGTTACTTTGGAAAAAAAAATATTTTTTTAGTTACTTTGGAAAAAAAAATATTTTTTTAGTTTCTTTGGAAAAAAAAATATTTTTTTAGTTACTTTGGAAAAAAAAATATTTTTTTAGTTACTTTGGAAAAAAAATATTTTTTTAGTTACTTTGGAAAAAAAAATATTTTTTTAGTTACTTTGGAAAAAAAATAATTTTTTAGTTACTTTGGAAAAAAAAATATTTTTTTAGTTTGGAAAAAAAAATATTTTTTTAGTTACTTTGGAAAAAAAATATTTTTTTTAGTTTCTTTGGAAAAAAAAAAAAATTTTAGTTACTTTGGAAAAAAAATATTTTTTTAGTTACTTTGGAAAAAAAATATTTTTTTAGTTACTTTGGAAAAAAAATATTTTTTTAGTTACTTTGGAAAAAAAAATATTTTTTTAGTTACTTTGGAAAAAAAATATTTTTTTAGTTACTTTGGAAAAAAAAATATTTTTTTAGTTATTTTGGAAAAAAAAATATTTTTTAAGAGATTGGAAAAAAAAATATTTTTTTAGTTACTTTGGAAAAAAAAATTTTTTTTTAGTTACTTTGGAAAAAAAAATATTTTTTTAGTTTCTTTGGAAAAAAAAATATTTTTTAGTTACTTTGGAAAAAAAAATATTTTTTTAGTTACTTTGGAAAAAAAAATATTTTTTTAGTTACTTTGGAAAAAAAAATATTTTTTTAGTTACTTTGGAAAAAAAATATTTTTTTAGTTACTTTGGAAAAAAATATATTTTTTTAGTTATTTTGGAAAAAAATATATTTTTTTAGTTACTTTGGAAAAAAAAATATTTTTTTAGTTACTTTGGAAAAAAAATATTTTTTTAGTTACTTTGGAAAAAAAATATTTTTTTAGTTACTTTGGAAAAAAAATATTTTTTTAGTTACTTTGGAAAAAAAAATATTTTTTTAGTTACTTTGGAAAAAAAATATTTTTTTAGTTACTTTGGAAAAAAAAATATTTTTTTAGTTATTTTGGAAAAAAAAATATTTTTTTAGTTACTTTGGAAAAAAAAATATTTTTTTAGTTACTTTGGAAAAAAAAATATTTTTTTAGTTACTTTGGAAAAAAAATATTTTTTTAGTTACTTTGGAAAAAAAAATTTTTTTTAGTTACTTTGGAAAAAAAAATATTTTTTTAGTTACTTTGGAAAAAAAAATTTTTTTTAGTTACTTTGGAAAAAAAAAAATTTTTTTTAGTTACTTTGGAAAAAAAAATTTTTTTTTAGTTTCTTTGGAAAAAATTTTTTTTTTTAGTTACTTTGGAAAAAAATATATTTTTTTAGTTACTTTGGAAAAAAAAATATTTTTTTAGTTTCTTTGGGAAAAAAAATATTTTTTTAGTTACTTTGGGAAAAAAAATATTTTTTTAGTTACTTTGGAAAAAAATATATTTTTTTAGTTACTTTGGAAAAAAATATTTTTTTTTAGTTACTTTGGAAAAAAAAATATTTTTTTAGTTACTTTGGAAAAAAAAATATTTTTTTAGTTACTTTGGAAAAAAAAATATTTTTTAGTTACTTTGGAAAAAAAAATATTTTTTTAGTTACTTTGGGAAAAAAAATATTTTTTTAGTTACTTTGGAAAAAAAATATTTTTTTAGTTTCTTTGGAAAAAAAATATATTTTTTAGTTACTTTGGAAAAAAAATATTTTTTTAGTTTCTTTGGAAAAAAAAAAATTTTTTTAGTTACTTTGGAAAAAAAAAAAATTTTTTAGTTACTTTGGAAAAAAAAATATTTTTTTAGTTTCTTTGGAAAAATTTTTTTTTTTTTAGTTACTTTGGAAACAATTTTTTTTTTTTAGTTACTTTGGAAAAAATTTTTTTTTTTTAGTTACTTTGGAAAAAAAAAAAATTTTTTAGTTACTTTGGAAAAAAAAAAATTTTTTTAGTTACTTTGGAAAAAAATATATATTTTTAGTTTCTTTGGAAAAAAAAATATTTTTTTAGTTACTTTGGAAAAAAAAATATTTTTTTAGTTACTTTGGAAAAAAAAATATTTTTTTAGTTACTTTGGAAAAAAAAATATTTTTTTAGTTACTTTGGAAAAAAAATATTTTTTTAGTTACTTTGGAAAAAAAAATATTTTTTTATTTATTTTGGAAAAAAAATTATTTTTTTAGTTACTTTTGGGAAAAAAAATATTTTTTTAGTTACTTTGGAAAAAAATATATTTTTTTAGTTACTTTGGAAAAAAAAATATTTTTTTAGTTTCTTTGGAAAAAAATATATTTTTTTAGTTACTTTGGGAAAAAAAATATTTTTTTAGTTACTTTGGAAAAAAAAATATTTTTTTAGTTACTTTGGAAAAAAAAATATTTTTTTAGTTACTTTGGAAAAAAAAATATTTTTTTAGTTACTTTGGAAAAAAAAATATTTTTTTAGTTACTTTGGAAAAAAAAATATTTTTTTAGTTACTTTGGAAAAAAATATATTGTTTTAGTTACTTTGGAAAAAAATATTTTTTTTTAGTTACTTTGGAAAAAAAAATATTTTTTTAGTTACTTTGGAAAAAAAAATATTTTTTTAGTTACTTTGGAAAAAAAAATATTTTTTAGTTACTTTGGAAAAAAAAATATTTTTTTAGTTACTTTGGGAAAAAATATATTTTTTTAGTTACTTTGGAAAAAATATATTTTTTTAGTTTCTTTGGAAAAAAAATATTTTTTTTAGTTACTTTGGAAAAAAAAATATTTTTTTAGTTACTTTGGAAAAAAAAATATTTTTTTAGTTACTTTGGAAAAAAAAATATTTTTTTAGTTTCTTTGGAAAAAAAAATATTTTTTTAGTTACTTTGGAAAAAAAAATATTTTTTTAGTTACTTTGGAAAAAAAATATTTTTTTAGTTACTTTGGAAAAAAAAATATTTTTTTAGTTACTTTGGAAAAAAAATAATTTTTTAGTTACTTTGGAAAAAAAAATATTTTTTTAGTTTGGAAAAAAAAATATTTTTTTAGTTACTTTGGAAAAAAAATATTTTTTTTAGTTTCTTTGGAAAAAAAAAAAAATTTTAGTTACTTTGGAAAAAAAATATTTTTTTAGTTACTTTGGAAAAAAAATATTTTTTTAGTTACTTTGGAAAAAAAATATTTTTTTAGTTACTTTGGAAAAAAAAATATTTTTTTAGTTACTTTGGAAAAAAAATATTTTTTTAGTTACTTTGGAAAAAAAAATATTTTTTTAGTTATTTTGGAAAAAAAAATATTTTTTTAGTTACTTTGGAAAAAAAAATATTTTTTTAGTTACTTTGGAAAAAAAAATATTTTTTTAGTTACTTTGGAAAAAAAATATTTTTTTAGTTACTTTGGAAAAAAAAATTTTTTTTAGTTACTTTGGAAAAAAAAATATTTTTTTAGTTACTTTGGAAAAAAAAAATTTTTTTAGTTACTTTGGAAAAAAATTTTTTTTTTTAGTTACTTTGGGAAAAAAATTTTTTTTTTAGTTTCTTTGGAAAAAAAAATTTTTTTTAGTTACTTTGGAAAAAAATATATTTTTTTAGTTACTTTGGAAAAAAAAATATTTTTTTAGTTTCTTTGGGAAAAAAAATATTTTTTTAGTTACTTTGGAAAAAAAATTTTTTTTTTAGTTACTTTGGAAAAAAATTTTTTTTTTTAGTTACTTTGGAAAAAAAAAAATTTTTTTAGTTACTTTGGAAAAAAAAAAATTTTTTTAGTTACTTTGGAAAAAAATATATATTTTTAGTTTCTTTGGAAAAAAAAATATTTTTTTAGTTACTTTGGAAAAAAAAATATTTTTTTAGTTACTTTGGAAAAAAAAATATTTTTTTAGTTACTTTGGAAAAAAAAATATTTTTTTAGTTACTTTGGAAAAAAAATATTTTTTTAGTTACTTTGGAAAAAAAAATATTTTTTTAGTTATTTTGGAAAAAAAAATATTTTTTTAGTTACTTTGGAAAAAAATATATTTTTTTAGTTACTTTGGAAAAAAAAATATTTTTTTAGTTACTTTGGAAAAAAATATATTTTTTTAGTTACTTTGGAAAAAAAAAATTTTTTTAGTTACTTTGGAAAAAAAATATTTTTTTAGTTACTTTGGAAAAAAAAATTTTTTTTAGTTACTTTGGAAAAAAAAATATTTTTTTAGTTACTTTGGAAAAAAAAAATTTTTTTAGTTACTTTGGAAAAAAAAAATTTTTTTTAGTTACTTTGGAAAAAAAAATTTTTTTTTAGTTTCTTTGGAAAAAAAAATTTTTTTTAGTTACTTTGGAAAAAAATATATTTTTTTAGTTACTTTGGAAAAAAAAATATTTTTTTAGTTTCTTTGGGAAAAAAAATATTTTTTTAGTTACTTTGGGAAAAAAAATATTTTTTTAGTTACTTTGGAAAAAAATATATTTTTTTAGTTACTTTGGAAAAAAATATTTTTTTTTAGTTACTTTGGAAAAAAAAATATTTTTTTAGTTACTTTGGAAAAAAAAATATTTTTTTAGTTACTTTGGAAAAAAAAATATTTTTTAGTTACTTTGGAAAAAAAAATATTTTTTTAGTTACTTTGGGAAAAAAAATATTTTTTTAGTTACTTTGGAAAAAAAATATTTTTTTAGTTTCTTTGGAAAAAAAATATATTTTTTAGTTACTTTGGAAAAAAAATATTTTTTTAGTTTCTTTGGAAAAAAAAAAAAATTTTTAGTTACTTTGGAAAAAAAAAAAAATTTTTAGTTACTTTGGAAAAAAAAATATTTTTTTAGTTTCTTTGGAAAATTTTTTTTTTTTTTAGTTACTTTGGAAAAAAATTTTTTTTTTTAGTTACTTTGGAAAAAATTTTTTTTTTTTAGTTACTTTGGAAAAAAAAAATTTTTTTTAGTTACTTTGGAAAAAAAAAATTTTTTTTAGTTACTTTGGAAAAAAATATATTTTTTTAGTTACTTTGGAAAAAAAAATATTTTTTTAGTTACTTTGGAAAAAAAATATTTTTTTAGTTACTTTGGAAAAAAAAATATTTTTTTAGTTATTTTGGAAAAAAAAATATTTTTTTAGTTACTTTTGGAAAAAAAAATTTTTTTTTAGTTACTTTGGAAAAAAATATATTTTTTTAGTTACTTTGGAAAAAAAAATATTTTTTTAGTTTCTTTGGAAAAAAATATATTTTTTTAGTTACTTTGGGAAAAAAAATATTTTTTTAGTTACTTTGGAAAAAAATATATTTTTTTAGTTACTTTGGAAAAAAAAATATTTTTTTAGTTACTTTGGAAAAAAAAATATTTTTTTAGTTACTTTGGAAAAAAAAATATTTTTTTAGTTACTTTGGAAAAAAAAATATTTTTTTAGTTACTTTGGAAAAAAATATATTGTTTTAGTTACTTTGGAAAAAAATATTTTTTTTTAGTTACTTTGGAAAAAAAAAAAATTTTTTAGTTACTTTGGAAAAAAAAAATTTTTTTAGTTACTTTGGAAAAAAATATATATTTTTAGTTTCTTTGGAAAAAAAAATATTTTTTTAGTTACTTTGGAAAAAAAAATATTTTTTTAGTTACTTTGGAAAAAAAAATATTTTTTTAGTTACTTTGGAAAAAAAAATATTTTTTTAGTTACTTTGGAAAAAAAATATTTTTTTAGTTACTTTGGAAAAAAAAATATTTTTTTATTTATTTTGGAAAAAAAATTATTTTTTTAGTTACTTTTGGGAAAAAAAATATTTTTTTAGTTACTTTGGAAAAAAATATATTTTTTTAGTTACTTTGGAAAAAAAAATATTTTTTTAGTTTCTTTGGAAAAAAATATATTTTTTTAGTTACTTTGGGAAAAAAAATATTTTTTTAGTTACTTTGGAAAAAAAAATATTTTTTTAGTTACTTTGGAAAAAAAAATATTTTTTTAGTTACTTTGGAAAAAAAAATATTTTTTTAGTTACTTTGGAAAAAAAAATATTTTTTTAGTTACTTTGGAAAAAAAAATATTTTTTTAGTTACTTTGGAAAAAAATATATTGTTTTAGTTACTTTGGAAAAAAATTTTTTTTTTTAGTTACTTTGGAAAAAAAAATATTTTTTTAGTTACTTTGGAAAAAAAAATATTTTTTTAGTTACTTTGGAAAAAAAAATATTTTTTAGTTACTTTGGAAAAAAAAATATTTTTTTAGTTACTTTGGGAAAAAATATATTTTTTTAGTTACTTTGGAAAAAATATATTTTTTTAGTTTCTTTGGAAAAAAAATATTTTTTTTAGTTACTTTGGAAAAAAAAATATTTTTTTAGTTACTTTGGAAAAAAAAATATTTTTTTAGTTACTTTGGAAAAAAAAATATTTTTTTAGTTTCTTTGGAAAAAAAAATATTTTTTTAGTTACTTTGGAAAAAAAAATATTTTTTTAGTTACTTTGGAAAAAAAATATTTTTTTAGTTACTTTGGAAAAAAAAATATTTTTTTAGTTACTTTGGAAAAAAAATAATTTTTTAGTTACTTTGGAAAAAAAAATATTTTTTTAGTTTGGAAAAAAAAATATTTTTTTAGTTACTTTGGAAAAAAAATATTTTTTTTAGTTTCTTTGGAAAAAAAAAAAAATTTTAGTTACTTTGGAAAAAAAATATTTTTTTAGTTACTTTGGAAAAAAAATATTTTTTTAGTTACTTTGGAAAAAAAATATTTTTTTAGTTACTTTGGAAAAAAAAATATTTTTTTAGTTACTTTGGAAAAAAAATATTTTTTTAGTTACTTTGGAAAAAAAAATATTTTTTTAGTTATTTTGGAAAAAAAAATATTTTTTTAGTTACTTTGGAAAAAAAAATATTTTTTTAGTTACTTTGGAAAAAAAAATATTTTTTTAGTTACTTTGGAAAAAAAATATTTTTTTAGTTACTTTGGAAAAAAAAAATTTTTTTAGTTACTTTGGAAAAAAAAATATTTTTTTAGTTACTTTGGAAAAAAAAAATTTTTTTAGTTACTTTGGAAAAAAATTTTTTTTTTTAGTTACTTTGGGAAAAAAATTTTTTTTTTAGTTTCTTTGGAAAAAAAAATTTTTTTTAGTTACTTTGGAAAAAAATATATTTTTTTAGTTACTTTGGAAAAAAAAATATTTTTTTAGTTTCTTTGGGAAAAAAAATATTTTTTTAGTTACTTTGGAAAAAAAAATTTTTTTTTAGTTACTTTGGAAAAAAATTTTTTTTTTTAGTTACTTTGGAAAAAAAAAAATTTTTTTAGTTACTTTGGAAAAAAAAAAAATTTTTTAGTTACTTTGGAAAAAAATATATATTTTTAGTTTCTTTGGAAAAAAAAATATTTTTTTAGTTACTTTGGAAAAAAAAATATTTTTTTAGTTACTTTGGAAAAAAAAATATTTTTTTAGTTACTTTGGAAAAAAAAATATTTTTTTAGTTACTTTGGAAAAAAAATATTTTTTTAGTTACTTTGGAAAAAAAAATATTTTTTTAGTTATTTTGGAAAAAAAAATATTTTTTTAGTTACTTTGGAAAAAAATATATTTTTTTAGTTACTTTGGAAAAAAAAATATTTTTTTAGTTACTTTGGAAAAAAATATATTTTTTTAGTTACTTTGGAAAAAAAAATATTTTTTTAGTTACTTTGGAAAAAAAATATTTTTTTAGTTACTTTGGAAAAAAAAATTTTTTTTAGTTACTTTGGAAAAAAAAATATTTTTTTAGTTACTTTGGAAAAAAAAAATTTTTTTAGTTACTTTGGAAAAAAAAAATTTTTTTTAGTTACTTTGGAAAAAAAAATTTTTTTTTAGTTTCTTTGGAAAAAAAAATTTTTTTTAGTTACTTTGGAAAAAAATATATTTTTTTAGTTACTTTGGAAAAAAAAATATTTTTTTAGTTTCTTTGGGAAAAAAAATATTTTTTTAGTTACTTTGGGAAAAAAAATATTTTTTTAGTTACTTTGGAAAAAAATATATTTTTTTAGTTACTTTGGAAAAAAATATTTTTTTTTAGTTACTTTGGAAAAAAAAATATTTTTTTAGTTACTTTGGAAAAAAAAATATTTTTTTAGTTACTTTGGAAAAAAAAATATTTTTTAGTTACTTTGGAAAAAAAAATATTTTTTTAGTTACTTTGGGAAAAAAAATATTTTTTTAGTTACTTTGGAAAAAAAATATTTTTTTAGTTTCTTTGGAAAAAAAAAATATTTTTTAGTTACTTTGGAAAAAAAATATTTTTTTAGTTTCTTTGGAAAAAAAAAAAATTTTTTAGTTACTTTGGAAAAAAAAAAAATTTTTTAGTTACTTTGGAAAAAAAAATATTTTTTTAGTTTCTTTGGAAAATTTTTTTTTTTTTTAGTTACTTTGGAAAAAAATTTTTTTTTTTAGTTACTTTGGAAAAAATTTTTTTTTTTTAGTTACTTTGGAAAAAAAAAATTTTTTTTAGTTACTTTGGAAAAAAAAAATTTTTTTTAGTTACTTTGGAAAAAAATATATTTTTTTAGTTACTTTGGAAAAAAAAATATTTTTTTAGTTACTTTGGAAAAAAAATATTTTTTTAGTTACTTTGGAAAAAAAAATATTTTTTTAGTTATTTTGGAAAAAAAAATATTTTTTTAGTTACTTTTGGAAAAAAAAATATTTTTTTAGTTACTTTGGAAAAAAATATATTTTTTTAGTTACTTTGGAAAAAAAAATATTTTTTTAGTTTCTTTGGAAAAAAATATATTTTTTTAGTTACTTTGGGAAAAAAAATATTTTTTTAGTTACTTTGGAAAAAAATATATTTTTTTAGTTACTTTGGAAAAAAAAATATTTTTTTAGTTACTTTGGAAAAAAAAATATTTTTTTAGTTACTTTGGAAAAAAAAATATTTTTTTAGTTACTTTGGAAAAAAAAATATTTTTTTAGTTACTTTGGAAAAAAATATATTGTTTTAGTTACTTTGGAAAAAAATATTTTTTTTTAGTTACTTTGGAAAAAAAAATATTTTTTTAGTTACTTTGGAAAAAAAAATATTTTTTTAGTTACTTTGGAAAAAAAAATATTTTTTAGTTACTTTGGAAAAAAAAATATTTTTTTAGTTACTTTGGGAAAAAATATATTTTTTTAGTTACTTTGGAAAAAATATATATTTTTAGTTTCTTTGGAAAAAAAATATTTTTTTTAGTTACTTTGGAAAAAAAAATATTTTTTTAGTTACTTTGGAAAAAAAAATATTTTTTTAGTTACTTTGGAAAAAAAAATATTTTTTTAGTTTCTTTGGAAAAAAAAATATTTTTTTAGTTACTTTGGAAAAAAAAATATTTTTTTAGTTACTTTGGAAAAAAAATATTTTTTTAGTTACTTTGGAAAAAAAAATATTTTTTTAGTTACTTTGGAAAAAAAATAATTTTTTAGTTACTTTGGAAAAAAAAATATTTTTTTAGTTTGGAAAAAAAAATATTTTTTTAGTTACTTTGGAAAAAAAATATTTTTTTTAGTTTCTTTGGAAAAAAAAATATTTTTTTAGTTACTTTGGAAAAAAAATATTTTTTTAGTTACTTTGGAAAAAAAATATTTTTTTAGTTACTTTGGAAAAAAAAATATTTTTTTAGTTACTTTGGAAAAAAAATAATTTTTTAGTTACTTTGGAAAAAAAAATATTTTTTTAGTTTGGAAAAAAAAATATTTTTTAGTTACTTTGGAAAAAAAATATTTTTTTTAGTTTCTTTGGAAAAAAAATATATTTTTTAGTTACTTTGGAAAAAAAATATTTTTTTAGTTTCTTTGGAAAAAAAAAAAATTTTTTAGTTACTTTGGAAAAAAAAAAAATTTTTTAGTTACTTTGGAAAAAAAAATATTTTTTTAGTTTCTTTGGAAAAAAATTTTTTTTTTTAGTTAC
This sequence comes from Melanostigma gelatinosum, assembly GCF_949748355.1. Classification (NCBI taxonomy): domain Eukaryota; kingdom Metazoa; phylum Chordata; class Actinopteri; order Perciformes; family Zoarcidae; genus Melanostigma; species Melanostigma gelatinosum. The sequence goes on from NW_027634925.1 coordinate 24,043, forward strand.
TTTGGAAAAAAAATTTTTTTTTTAGTTACTTTGGAAAAAAATTTTTTTTTTTAGTTACTTTGGAAAAAAAAAAATTTTTTTAGTTACTTTGGAAAAAAAAAAATTTTTTTAGTTACTTTGGAAAAAAATATATATTTTTAGTTTCTTTGGAAAAAAAAATATTTTTTTAGTTACTTTGGAAAAAAAAATATTTTTTTAGTTACTTTGGAAAAAAAAATATTTTTTTAGTTACTTTGGAAAAAAAAATATTTTTTTAGTTACTTTGGAAAAAAAATATTTTTTTAGTTACTTTGGAAAAAAAAATATTTTTTTAGTTATTTTGGAAAAAAAATTATTTTTTTAGTTACTTTTGGAAAAAAAAATATTTTTTTAGTTACTTTGGAAAAAAATATATTTTTTTAGTTACTTTGGAAAAAATATATTTTTTTAGTTTCTTTGGAAAAAAAATATTTTTTTTAGTTACTTTGGAAAAAAAAATATTTTTTTAGTTACTTTGGAAAAAAAAATATTTTTTTAGTTACTTTGGAAAAAAAAATATTTTTTTAGTTTCTTTGGAAAAAAAAATATATTTTTAGTTACTTTGGAAAAAAAAATATTTTTTTAGTTACTTTGGAAAAAAAATATTTTTTTAGTTACTTTGGAAAAAAAAATATTTTTTTAGTTACTTTGGAAAAAAAATAATTTTTTAGTTACTTTGGAAAAAAAAATATTTTTTTAGTTTGGAAAAAAAAATATTTTTTTAGTTACTTTGGAAAAAAAATATTTTTTTTAGTTTCTTTGGAAAAAAAAAAAAATTTTAGTTACTTTGGAAAAAAAATATTTTTTTAGTTACTTTGGAAAAAAAATATTTTTTTAATTACTTTGGAAAAAAAATATTTTTTTAGTTACTTTGGAAAAAAAAATATTTTTTTAGTTACTTTGGAAAAAAAATATTTTTTTAGTTACTTTGGAAAAAAAAATATTTTTTTAGTTATTTTGGAAAAAAAAATATTTTTTTAGTTACTTTGGAAAAAAATATATTTTTTTAGTTACTTTGGAAAAAAAAATATTTTTTTAGTTACTTTGGAAAAAAAATATTTTTTTAGTTACTTTGGAAAAAAAAAATTTTTTTAGTTACTTTGGAAAAAAAAATATTTTTTTAGTTACTTTGGAAAAAAAAAATTTTTTTAGTTACTTTGGAAAAAAAAAATTTTTTTTAGTTACTTTGGAAAAAAATTTTTTTTTTTAGTTTCTTTGGAAAAAAAAATTGTTTTTAGTTACTTTGGAAAAAAATATATTTTTTTAGTTACTTTGGAAAAAAAAATATTTTTTTAGTTTCTTTGGGAAAAAAAATATTTTTTTAGTTACTTTGGGAAAAAAAATATTTTTTTAGTTACTTTGGAAAAAAATATATTTTTTTAGTTACTTTGGAAAAAAATATTTTTTTTTAGTTACTTTGGAAAAAAAAATATTTTTTTAGTTACTTTGGAAAAAAAAATATTTTTTTAGTTACTTTGGAAAAAAAAATATTTTTTAGTTACTTTGGAAAAAAAAATATTTTTTTAGTTACTTTGGGAAAAAAAATATTTTTTTAGTTACTTTGGAAAAAAAATATTTTTTTAGTTTCTTTGGAAAAAAAATATATTTTTTAGTTACTTTGGAAAAAAAATATTTTTTTAGTTTCTTTGGAAAAAAAAAAATTTTTTTAGTTACTTTGGAAAAAAAAAAAAATTTTTAGTTACTTTGGAAAAAAAAATATTTTTTTAGTTTCTTTGGAAAAAATTTTTTTTTTTTAGTTACTTTGGAAAAAAATTTTTTTTTTTAGTTACTTTGGAAAAAAATTTTTTTTTTTAGTTACTTTGGAAAAAAAAAAAATTTTTTAGTTACTTTGGAAAAAAAAAAATTTTTTTAGTTACTTTGGAAAAAAATATATTTTTTTAGTTACTTTGGAAAAAAAAATATTTTTTTAGTTACTTTGGAAAAAAAATATTTTTTTAGTTACTTTGGAAAAAAAAATATTTTTTTAGTTATTTTGGAAAAAAAATTATTTTTTTAGTTACTTTTGGAAAAAAAAATATTTTTTTAGTTACTTTGGAAAAAAATATATTTTTTTAGTTACTTTGGAAAAAAAAATATTTTTTTAGTTTCTTTGGAAAAAAATATATTTTTTTAGTTACTTTGGGAAAAAAAATATTTTTTTAGTTACTTTGGAAAAAAAAATATTTTTTTAGTTACTTTGGAAAAAAAAATATTTTTTTAGTTACTTTGGAAAAAAAAATATTTTTTTAGTTACTTTGGAAAAAAAAATATTTTTTTAGTTACTTTGGAAAAAAAAATATTTTTTTAGTTACTTTGGAAAAAAATATATTGTTTTAGTTACTTTGGAAAAAAATATTTTTTTTTAGTTACTTTGGAAAAAAAAATATTTTTTTAGTTACTTTGGAAAAAAAAATATTTTTTTAGTTACTTTGGAAAAAAAAATATTTTTTAGTTACTTTGGAAAAAAAAATATTTTTTTAGTTACTTTGGGAAAAAATATATTTTTTTAGTTACTTTGGAAAAAATATATTTTTTTAGTTTCTTTGGAAAAAAAATATTTTTTTTAGTTACTTTGGAAAAAAAAATATTTTTTTAGTTACTTTGGAAAAAAAAATATTTTTTTAGTTACTTTGGAAAAAAAAATATTTTTTTAGTTTCTTTGGAAAAAAAAATATTTTTTTAGTTACTTTGGAAAAAAAAATATTTTTTTAGTTACTTTGGAAAAAAAATATTTTTTTAGTTACTTTGGAAAAAAAAATATTTTTTTAGTTACTTTGGAAAAAAAATAATTTTTTAGTTACTTTGGAAAAAAAAATATTTTTTTAGTTTGGAAAAAAAAATATTTTTTTAGTTACTTTGGAAAAAAAATATTTTTTTTAGTTTCTTTGGAAAAAAAAAAAAATTTTAGTTACTTTGGAAAAAAAAAATTTTTTTTAGTTTCTTTGGAAAAAAAAAAAATTTTTAGTTACTTTGGAAAAAAATATATTTTTTTAGTTACTTTGGAAAAAAAAATATTTTTTTAGTTTCTTTGGAAAAAAAAATATTTTTTTAGTTACTTTGGGAAAAAAAATATTTTTTTAGTTACTTTGGAAAAAAAAATATTTTTTTAGTTACTTTGGAAAAAAAAATATTTTTTTAGTTACTTTGGAAAAAAAAAAAATTTTTTAGTTACTTTGGAAAAAAAAATATTTTTTTAGTTACTTTGGAAAAAAAAATATTTTTTTAGTTACTTTGGAAAAAAATATATTGTTTTAGTTACTTTGGAAAAAAATATTTTTTTTTAGTTACTTTGGAAAAAAAAATATTTTTTTAGTTACTTTGGAAAAAAAAATATTTTTTTAGTTACTTTGGAAAAAAAAATATTTTTTTTAGTTACTTTGGAAAAAAAAATATTTTTTTAGTTACTTTGGAAAAAAAAATATTTTTTTAGTTACTTTGGAAAAAAAAATATTTTTTTAGTTTCTTTGGAAAAAAAAATATTTTTTTAGTTACTTTGGAAAAAAAAATATTTTTTTAGTTACTTTGGAAAAAAAAAATTTTTTTTAGTTACTTTGGAAAAAAAAAAATTTTTTTAGTTTCTTTGGGAAAAAAAATAATTTTTTAGTTACTTTGGAAAAAAAAATATTTTTTTAGTTTGGAAAAAAAAATATTTTTTTAGTTACTTTGGAAAAAAAATATTTTTTTTAGTTTCTTTGGAAAAAAAAAAAATTTTAGTTACTTTGGAAAAAAATTTTTTTTTTTAGTTTCTTTGGAAAAAAATAAAATTTTTTAGTTACTTTGGAAAAAAATATATTTTTTTAGTTACTTTGGAAAAAAAAATATTTTTTTAGTTACTTTGGAAAAAAAATATTTTTTTAGTTACTTTGGAAAAAAAAAAAAAAATTTTAGTTACTTTGGAAAAAAAAAAAAAATTTTAGTTACTTTGGGAAAAAAAATAATTTTTTAGTTACTTTGGAAAAAAAAATTTTTTTTAGTTTCTTTGGAAAAAAATTTTTTTTTTAGTTACTTTGGAAAAAAATTTTTTTTTAGTTTCTTTGGAAAAAAATAATTTTTTTTAGTTACTTTGGAAAAAAAAATATTTTTGTTAGTTTCTTTGGAAAAAATATTTTTTTTAGTTACTTTGGAAAAAAAAATATTTTTTTAGTTACTTTGGAAAAAAAATAATTTTTTAGTTACTTTGGAAAAAAAAATATTTTTTTAGTTACTTTGGAAAAAAAATATTTTTTTAGTTACTTTGGAAAAAAAAATATTTTTTTAGTTACTTTGGAAAAAAAAATATTTTTTTAGTTACTTTGGAAAAAAAAATATTTTTTTAGTTACTTTGGAAAAAAAAATATTTTTTTAGTTACTTTGGAAAAAAAAATATTTTTTTAGTTACTTTGGAAAAAAAAATATTTTTTTAGTTACTTTGGAAAAAAAATATTTTTTTAGTTACTTTGGAAAAAAAAATATTTTTTTAGTTACTTTGGAAAAAAAAATATTTTTTTAGTTACTTTGGAAAAAAAAATATTTTTTTAGTTACTTTGGAAAAAAAATATATTTTTTTAGTTACTTTGGAAAAAAAAATATTTTTTTAGTTACTTTGGAAAAAAAAATATTTTTTTAGTTACTTTGGAAAAAAAAATATTTTTTTAGTTACTTTGGAAAAAAAAATATTTTTTTAGTTACTTTGGAAAAAAAAATATTTTTTTAGTTACTTTGGAAAAAAAAATATTTTTTTAGTTACTTTGGAAAAAAATATATTTTTTTAGTTACTTTGGAAAAAAAAATATTTTTTTAGTTTCTTTGGAAAAAAAAATATTTTTTTAGTTACTTTGGGAAAAAAAATATTTTTTTAGTTACTTTGGGAAAAAAAATATTTTTTTAGTTACTTTGGAAAAAAAAAATTTTTTTTAGTTACTTTGGGAAAAAAAATAATTTTTTAGTTACTTTGGAAAAAAAAAATTTTTTTTAGTTACTTTGGAAAAAAAAATATTTTTTTAGTTTCTTTGGAAAAAAAAATATATTTTTAGTTACTTTGGAAAAAAAAATATTTTTTTAGTTACTTTGGAAAAAAAATATTTTTTTAGTTACTTTGGAAAAAAAAATATTTTTTTAGTTACTTTGGAAAAAAAATAATTTTTTAGTTACTTTGGAAAAAAAAATATTTTTTTAGTTTGGAAAAAAAAATATTTTTTTAGTTACTTTGGAAAAAAAATATTTTTTTTAGTTTCTTTGGAAAAAAAAAAATTTTTTAGTTACTTTGGAAAAAAAATATTTTTTTAGTTACTTTGGAAAAAAAATATTTTTTTAGTTACTTTGGAAAAAAAATATTTTTTTAGTTACTTTGGAAAAAAAAATATTTTTTTAGTTACTTTGGAAAAAAAATATTTTTTTAGTTACTTTGGAAAAAAAAATATTTTTTTAGTTATTTTGGAAAAAAAAATATTTTTTTAGTTACTTTGGAAAAAAATATATTTTTTTAGTTACTTTGGAAAAAAAAATATTTTTTTAGTTACTTTGGAAAAAAAATATTTTTTTAGTTACTTTGGAAAAAAAAATTTTTTTTAGTTACTTTGGAAAAAAAAATATTTTTTTAGTTACTTTGGAAAAAAAAAAATTTTTTAGTTACTTTGGAAAAAAAAATTTTTTTTAGTTACTTTGGAAAAAAAAATTTTTTTTTAGTTTCTTTGGAAAAAAAAATTTTTTTTAGTTACTTTGGAAAAAAATATATTTTTTTAGTTACTTTGGAAAAAAAAATATTTTTTTAGTTTCTTTGGGAAAAAAAATATTTTTTTAGTTACTTTGGGAAAAAAAATATTTTTTTAGTTACTTTGGAAAAAAATATATTTTTTTAGTTACTTTGGAAAAAAATATTTTTTTTTAGTTACTTTGGAAAAAAAAATATTTTTTTAGTTACTTTGGAAAAAAAAATATTTTTTTAGTTACTTTGGAAAAAAAAATATTTTTTAGTTACTTTGGAAAAAAAAATATTTTTTTAGTTACTTTTGGGAAAAAAAATATTTTTTTAGTTACTTTGGAAAAAAAATATTTTTTTAGTTTCTTTGGAAAAAAAATATATTTTTTAGTTACTTTGGAAAAAAAATATTTTTTTAGTTTCTTTGGAAAAAAAAAAATTTTTTAGTTACTTTGGAAAAAAAAAAATTTTTTTAGTTACTTTGGAAAAAAAAATATTTTTTTAGTTTCTTTGGAAAAAAATTTTTTTTTTTAGTTACTTTGGAAAAAAAATTTTTTTTTTAGTTACTTTGGAAAAAAATTTTTTTTTTTAGTTACTTTGGAAAAAAAAAAAATTTTTTAGTTACTTTGGAAAAAAAAAATTTTTTTTAGTTACTTTGGAAAAAAATATATTTTTTTAGTTACTTTGGAAAAAAAAATATTTTTTTAGTTACTTTGGAAAAAAAATATTTTTTTAGTTACTTTGGAAAAAAAAATATTTTTTTAGTTATTTTGGAAAAAAAATTATTTTTTTAGTTACTTTTGGAAAAAAAAATATTTTTTTAGTTACTTTGGAAAAAAATATATTTTTTTAGTTACTTTGGAAAAAAAAATATTTTTTTAGTTTCTTTGGAAAAAAATATATTTTTTTAGTTACTTTGGGAAAAAAAATATTTTTTTAGTTACTTTGGAAAAAAAAATATTTTTTTAGTTACTTTGGAAAAAAAAATATTTTTTTAGTTACTTTGGAAAAAAAAATATTTTTTTAGTTACTTTGGAAAAAAAAATATTTTTTTAGTTACTTTGGAAAAAAAAATATTTTTTTAGTTACTTTGGAAAAAAATATATTGTTTTAGTTACTTTGGAAAAAAATATTTTTTTTTAGTTACTTTGGAAAAAAAAATATTTTTTTAGTTACTTTGGAAAAAAAAATATTTTTTTAGTTACTTTGGAAAAAAAAATATTTTTTAGTTACTTTGGAAAAAAAAATATTTTTTTAGTTACTTTGGGAAAAAATATATTTTTTTAGTTACTTTGGAAAAAATATATTTTTTTAGTTTCTTTGGAAAAAAAATATTTTTTTTAGTTACTTTGGAAAAAAAAATATTTTTTTAGTTACTTTGGAAAAAAAAATATTTTTTTAGTTACTTTGGAAAAAAAAATATTTTTTTAGTTTCTTTGGAAAAAAAAATATTTTTTTAGTTACTTTGGAAAAAAAAATATTTTTTTAGTTACTTTGGAAAAAAAATATTTTTTTAGTTACTTTGGAAAAAAAAATATTTTTTTAGTTACTTTGGAAAAAAAATAATTTTTTAGTTACTTTGGAAAAAAAAATATTTTTTTAGTTTGGAAAAAAAAATATTTTTTTAGTTACTTTGGAAAAAAAATATTTTTTTTAGTTTCTTTGGAAAAAAAAAAAATTTTTAGTTACTTTGGAAAAAAAATTTTTTTTTTAGTTTCTTTGGAAAAAAAAAAAAATTTTAGTTACTTTGGAAAAAAATATATTTTTTTAGTTACTTTGGAAAAAAAAATTTTTTTTTAGTTTCTTTGGAAAAAAAAATATTTTTTTAGTTACTTTGGGAAAAAAAATATTTTTTTAGTTACTTTGGAAAAAAAAATATTTTTTTAGTTACTTTGGAAAAAAAAATATTTTTTTAGTTACTTTGGAAAAAAAAATATTTTTTTAGTTACTTTGGAAAAAAAAATATTTTTTTAGTTACTTTGGAAAAAAAAATATTTTTTTAGTTACTTTGGAAAAAAATATATTGTTTTAGTTACTTTGGAAAAAAATATTTTTTTTTAGTTACTTTGGAAAAAAAAATATTTTTTTAGTTACTTTGGAAAAAAAAATATTTTTTTAGTTACTTTGGAAAAAAAAATATTTTTTTTAGTTACTTTGGAAAAAAAAATATTTTTTTAGTTACTTTGGAAAAAAAAATATTTTTTTAGTTACTTTGGAAAAAAAAATATTTTTTTAGTTTCTTTGGAAAAAAAAATATTTTTTTAGTTACTTTGGAAAAAAAAATATTTTTTTAGTTACTTTGGAAAAAAAATATTTTTTTTAGTTACTTTGGAAAAAAAAAATTTTTTTAGTTTCTTTGGGAAAAAAAATAATTTTTTAGTTACTTTGGAAAAAAAAATATTTTTTTAGTTTGGAAAAAAAAATATTTTTTTAGTTACTTTGGAAAAAAAATATTTTTTTTAGTTTCTTTGGAAAAAAAAAAAAATTTTAGTTTTGGAAAAAAAAATTTTTTTTTAGTTTCTTTGGAAAAAAATAAAATTTTTTAGTTACTTTGGAAAAAAATATATTTTTTTAGTTACTTTGGAAAAAAAAATATTTTTTTAGTTACTTTGGAAAAAAAATATTTTTTTAGTTACTTTGGAAAAAAAAAAAAATTTTTTAGTTACTTTGGAAAAAAAAAAAAATTTTTAGTTACTTTGGGAAAAAAAATAATTTTTTAGTTACTTTGGAAAAAAAAAATTTTTTTAGTTTCTTTGGAAAAAAAAATTTTTTTTAGTTACTTTGGAAAAAAATTTTTTTTTAGTTTCTTTGGAAAAAAATAATTTTTTTTAGTTACTTTGGAAAAAAAAATATTTTTGTTAGTTTCTTTGGAAAAAATATTTTTTTTAGTTACTTTGGAAAAAAAAATATTTTTTTAGTTACTTTGGAAAAAAAATAATTTTTTAGTTACTTTGGAAAAAAAAATATTTTTTTAGTTACTTTGGAAAAAAAATATTTTTTTAGTTACTTTGGAAAAAAAAATATTTTTTTAGTTACTTTGGAAAAAAAAATATTTTTTTAGTTACTTTGGAAAAAAAAATATTTTTTTAGTTACTTTGGAAAAAAAAATATTTTTTTAGTTACTTTGGAAAAAAAAATATTTTTTTAGTTACTTTGGAAAAAAAAATATTTTTTTAGTTACTTTGGAAAAAAAATATTTTTTTAGTTACTTTGGAAAAAAAAATATTTTTTTAGTTACTTTGGAAAAAAAAATATTTTTTTAGTTACTTTGGAAAAAAAAATATTTTTTTAGTTACTTTGGAAAAAAAAATATTTTTTTAGTTACTTTGGAAAAAAAAATATTTTTTTAGTTACTTTGGAAAAAAAAATATTTTTTTAGTTACTTTGGAAAAAAAAATATTTTTTTAGTTACTTTGGAAAAAAAAATATTTTTTTAGTTACTTTGGAAAAAAAAATATTTTTTTAGTTACTTTGGAAAAAAAAATATTTTTTTAGTTACTTTGGAAAAAAATATATTTTTTTAGTTACTTTGGAAAAAAAAATATTTTTTTAGTTTCTTTGGAAAAAAAATATATTTTTTTAGTTACTTTGGGAAAAAAAATATTTTTTTAGTTACTTTGGGAAAAAAAATATTTTTTTAGTTACTTTGGAAAAAAAAAATTTTTTTTAGTTACTTTGGGAAAAAAAATATTTTTTTAGTTTCTTTGGAAAAAAATTTTTTTTTTTAGTTACTTTGGAAAAAAAAATATTTTTTTAGTTTCTTTGGAAAAAAAAATATTTTTTTAGTTTCTTTGGAAAAAAATTTTTTTTTTTAGTTACTTTGGAAAAAAAAAAATTTTTTTAGTTACTTTGGAAAAAAAAAAAATTTTTTAGTTACTTTGGAAAAAAAAAAAATTTTTTAGTTACTTTGGAAAAAAAAAAATTTTTTTAGTTACTTTGGAAAAAAATATATATTTTTAGTTTCTTTGGAAAAAAAAATATTTTTTTAGTTACTTTGGAAAAAAAAAATATTTTTTTAGTTACTTTGGAAAAAAAAATATTTTTTTAGTTACTTTGGAAAAAAAAATATTTTTTTAGTTACTTTGGAAAAAAAATATTTTTTTAGTTACTTTGGAAAAAAAATATTTTTTTAGTTATTTTGGAAAAAAAAATATTTTTTTAGTTACTTTTGGAAAAAAAAATATTTTTTTAGTTACTTTGGAAAAAAAAATATTTTTTTAGTTACTTTGGAAAAAAATATATATTTTTAGTTTCTTTGGAAAAAAAAATATTTTTTTAGTTACTTTGGAAAAAAAAATATTTTTTTAGTTACTTTGGAAAAAAAAATATTTTTTTAGTTACTTTGGAAAAAAAAATATTTTTTTAGTTACTTTGGAAAAAAAATATTTTTTTAGTTACTTTGGAAAAAAAAATATTTTTTTAGTTATTTTGGAAAAAAAAATATTTTTTTAGTTACTTTTGGAAAAAAAAATATTTTTTTAGTTTGGAAAAAAATATATTTTTTTAGTTACTTTGGAAAAAAAATATTTTTTTTAGTTTCTTTGGAAAAAAAAAAAATTTTTTAGTTACTTTGGAAAAAAAAATTTTTTTTTAGTTTCTTTGGAAAAAAAAAAAATTTTTTAGTTACTTTGGAAAAAAATATATTTTTTTAGTTACTTTGGAAAAAAATATTTTTTTTTAGTTACTTTGGAAAAAAATATATTTTTTTAGTTACTTTGGAAAAAAAAATATTTTTTTAGTTACTTTGGAAAAAAAAATATTTTTTAGTTACTTTGGAAAAAAAAATATTTTTTTAGTTACTTTGGGAAAAAAAATATTTTTTTAGTTACTTTGGAAAAAAAAATTTTTTTTTAGTTTCTTTGGAAAAAAAATATATTTTTTAGTTACTTTGGAAAAAAAAAATTTTTTTTAGTTTCTTTGGAAAAAAAAATAATTTTTTAGTTACTTTGGAAAAAAATATATTTTTTTAGTTACTTTGGAAAAAAAAATATTTTTTTAGTTACTTTGGAAAAAAAAATATTTTTTTAGTTTCTTTGGAAAAAAATATATTTTTTTAGTTACTTTGGAAAAAAAAATATTTTTGTTAGTTACTTTGGAAAAAAAATATTTTTTTAGTTACTTTGGAAAAAAAAATATTTTTTTAGTTACTTTGGGAAAAAAAATATTTTTTTAGTTACTTTGGAAAAAAAATTTTTTTTTTAGTTACTTTGGGAAAAAAAATAATTTTTTAGTTACTTTGGAAAAAAAAAAATTTTTTTAGTTACTTTGGAAAAAAAAATATTTTTTTAGTTTCTTTGGAAAAAAAAATATTTTTTTAGTTACTTTGGAAAAAAAAAAATTTTTTTAGTTACTTTGGAAAAAAAAATATTTTTTTAGTTTCTTTGGAAAAAAATTTTTTTTTTTAGTTACTTTGGGAAAAAAAATATTTTTTTAGTTACTTTGGAAAAAAAAAATTTTTTTTAGTTACTTTGGAAAAAAAAAAAAATTTTTAGTTACTTTGGAAAAAAAAAAATTTTTTTAGTTACTTTGGAAAAAAATATATATTTTTAGTTTCTTTGGAAAAAAAAATATTTTTTTAGTTACTTTGGAAAAAAAAATATTTTTTTAGTTACTTTGGAAAAAAAAATATTTTTTTAGTTACTTTGGAAAAAAAAATATTTTTTTAGTTACTTTGGAAAAAAAATATTTTTTTAGTTACTTTGGAAAAAAAAATATTTTTTTAGTTATTTTGGAAAAAAAAATATTTTTTTAGTTACTTTTGGAAAAAAAAATATTTTTTTAGTTACTTTGGAAAAAAAAATATTTTTTTAGTTACTTTGGAAAAAAAAATATTTTTTTAGTTTCTTTGGAAAAAAAAATATTTTTTTAGTTACTTTGGGAAAAAAAATATTTTTTTAGTTACTTTGGAAAAAAAAATATTTTTTTAGTTACTTTGGAAAAAAAAATATTTTTTTAGTTACTTTGGAAAAAAATATATTTTTTTAGTTACTTTGGAAAAAAAATATTTTTTTAGTTACTTTGGAAAAAAAAATATTTTTTTAGTTACTTTGGAAAAAAATATATTGTTTTAGTTACTTTGGAAAAAAATATATTTTTTTAGTTACTTTGGAAAAAAAAATATTTTTTTAGTTACTTTGGAAAAAAAAAAAATTTTTTAGTTACTTTGGAAAAAAAAATATTTTTTAGTTACTTTGGAAAAAAAAATATTTTTTTAGTTACTTTGGGAAAAAATATATTTTTTTAGTTACTTTGGAAAAAATATATTTTTTTAGTTTCTTTGGAAAAAAAATATTTTTTTTAGTTACTTTGGAAAAAAAAATATTTTTTTAGTTACTTTGGAAAAAAAAATATTTTTTTAGTTACTTTGGAAAAAAAAATATTTTTTTAGTTTCTTTGGAAAAAAAAATATTTTTTTAGTTACTTTGGAAAAAAAAATATTTTTTTAGTTACTTTGGAAAAAAAATATTTTTTTAGTTACTTTGGAAAAAAAAATATTTTTTTAGTTACTTTGGAAAAAAAATATTTTTTTAGTTACTTTGGGAAAAAAAATAATTTTTTAGTTACTTTGGGAAAAAAAATAATTTTTTAGTTACTTTGGAAAAAAAAATATTTTTTTAGTTTGGAAAAAAAAATATTTTTTTAGTTACTTTGGAAAAAAAATATTTTTTTTAGTTTCTTTGGAAAAAAAAAAAAATTTTAGTTACTTTGGAAAAAAAAATTTTTTTTTAGTTTCTTTGGAAAAAAATAAAATTTTTTAGTTACTTTGGAAAAAAATATATTTTTTTAGTTACTTTGGAAAAAAAAAATTTTTTTTAGTTACTTTGGAAAAAAAAATATTTTTTTAGTTTCTTTGGAAAAAAAAATTTTTTTTTAGTTACTTTGGAAAAAAAAATATTTTTTTAGTTACTTTGGAAAAAAATATATTGTTTTAGTTACTTTGGAAAAAAAAATATTTTTTTAGTTACTTTGGAAAAAAAATATTTTTTTAGTTACTTTGGAAAAAAAAATATTTTTTTAGTTACTTTGGAAAAAAAATATTTTTTTAGTTACTTTGGGAAAAAAAATATTTTTTTAGTTACTTTGGGAAAAAAAATAATTTTTTAGTTACTTTGGAAAAAAAAATTTTTTTTTTAGTTACTTTGGAAAAAAAAATTTTTTTTTAGTTTCTTTGGAAAAAAAAAATTTTTTTTAGTTACTTTGGAAAAAAAAAAAATTTTTTAGTTACTTTGGAAAAAAAAAATTTTTTTTAGTTTCTTTGGAAAAAAAAAATTTTTTTTAGTTACTTTGGAAAAAAAAATATTTTTTTAGTTACTTTGGAAAAAAAAAAATTTTTTTAGTTACTTTGGAAAAAAAAATAAATTGTTTAGTTACTTTGGAAAAAAAAAAAATTTTTAGTTACTTTGGAAAAAAATATATATTTTTAGTTTCTTTGGAAAAAAAATTATTTTTTTAGTTACTTTGGAAAAAAAAATATTTTTTTAGTTACTTTGGAAAAAAAAATATTTTTTTAGTTACTTTGGAAAAAAAAATATTTTTTTAGTTACTTTGGAAAAAAAATATTTTTTTAGTTACTTTGGAAAAAAAAATATTTTTTTAGTTATTTTGGAAAAAAAAATATTTTTTTAGTTACTTTTGGAAAAAAAATATTTTTTTAGTTACTTTGGAAAAAAAAATATTTTTTTAGTTACTTTGGAAAAAAAATATTTTTTTAGTTACTTTGGAAAAAAAATATTTTTTTAGTTACTTTGGAAAAAAAAATATTTTTTTAGTTACTTTGGAAAAAAAAATATTTTTTTAGTTACTTTGGGAAAAAAAATATTTTTTTAGTTACTTTGGAAAAAAAAATATTTTTTTAGTTTCTTTGGAAAAAAATATTTTTTTTAGTTACTTTGGAAAAAAAAATATTTTTTTAGTTACTTTGGAAAAAAAAATATTTTTTTAGTTTCTTTGGAAAAAAAAATATTTTTTTAGTTACTTTGGAAAAAAAAATATTTTTTTAGTTACTTTGGAAAAAAAAATATTTTTTTAGTTACTTTGGAAAAAAAAATATTTTTTTAGTTACTTTGGAAAAAAAAATATTTTTTTAGTTACTTTGGAAAAAAAAATATTTTTTTAGTTACTTTGGAAAAAAAAATATTTTTTTAGTTACTTTGGAAAAAAAAATATTTTTTTAGTTACTTTGGAAAAAAAATATATTTTTTAGTTACTTTGGAAAAAAAAATATTTTTTTAGTTACTTTGGGGAAAAAATTTTTTTTTTTAGTTACTTTGGAAAAAAAAATTTTTTTTAGTTACTTTGGAAAAAAAAATATTTTTTTAGTTACTTTGGAAAAAAAAATATTTTTTTAGTTTCTTTGGAAAAAAAAATATTTTTTTAGTTACTTTGGAAAAAAAATATATTTTTTAGTTACTTTGGAAAAAAAAAATTTTTTTTAGTTTCTTTGGAAAAAAAATTTTTTTTTTAGTTACTTTGGAAAAAAAAATATTTTTTTAGTTTCTTTGGAAAAAAAAATTTTTTTTAGTTACTTTGGAAAAAAAAATATTTTTTTAGTTACTTTGGAAAAAAAAAAATTTTTTTAGTTACTTTGGAAAAAAAAATATTTTTTTAGTTACTTTGGAAAAAAATATATTGTTTTAGTTACTTTGGAAAAAAAAATATTTTTTTAGTTACTTTGGAAAAAAAATATTTTTTTAGTTACTTTGGAAAAAAAAATATTTTTTTAGTTACTTTGGAAAAAAAATATTTTTTTAGTTACTTTGGGAAAAAAAATATTTTTTTAGTTACTTTGGGAAAAAAAATAATTTTTTAGTTACTTTGGAAAAAAAAATTTTTTTTTTAGTTACTTTGGAAAAAAAAATTTTTTTTTAGTTTCTTTGGAAAAAAAAAAATTTTTTTAGTTACTTTGGAAAAAAAAAATTTTTTTTAGTTACTTTGGAAAAAAAAAAAAATTTTTAGTTTCTTTGGAAAAAAAAATTTTTTTTTAGTTACTTTGGAAAAAAAAATATTTTTTTAGTTACTTTGGAAAAAAAAAAATTTTTTTAGTTACTTTGGAAAAAAAAAAATTGTTTAGTTACTTTGGAAAAAAAAAATTTTTTAGTTACTTTGGAAAAAAATATATATTTTTAGTTTCTTTGGAAAAAAAATTATTTTTTTAGTTACTTTGGAAAAAAATATATTTTTTTAGTTACTTTGGAAAAAAAAATATTTTTTTAGTTACTTTGGAAAAAAAAATATTTTTTTAGTTACTTTGGAAAAAAAATATTTTTTTAGTTACTTTGGAAAAAAAAATATTTTTTTAGTTATTTTGGAAAAAAAAATATTTTTTTAGTTACTTTTGGAAAAAAAATATTTTTTTAGTTACTTTGGAAAAAAAAATATTTTTTTAGTTACTTTGGAAAAAAAAATATTTTTTTAGTTACTTTGGAAAAAAAAAATTTTTTTTAGTTACTTTGGAAAAAAAAATTTTTTTTTAGTTACTTTGGAAAAAAAAATATTTTTTTAGTTACTTTGGAAAAAAAAATATTTTTTTAGTTACTTTGGAAAAAAAAATATTTTTTTAGTTACTTTGGAAAAAAAAAAATTTTTTTAGTTACTTTGGAAAAAAAAATATTTTTTTAGTTACTTTGGAAAAAAAATATATTTTTTAGTTACTTTGGAAAAAAAAATATTTTTTTAGTTACTTTGGGGAAAAAATTTTTTTTTTAGTTACTTTGGAAAAAAAAATATTTTTTTAGTTACTTTGGAAAAAAAAATATTTTTTTAGTTACTTTGGAAAAAAAAATATTTTTTTAGTTACTTTGGAAAAAAAAATATTTTTTTAGTTACTTTGGAAAAAAAAATATTTTTTTAGTTACTTTGGAAAAAAAAATATTTTTTTAGTTACTTTGGAAAAAAAATATATTTTTTAGTTACTTTGGAAAAAAAAATATTTTTTTAGTTACTTTGGGGAAAATTTTTTTTTTTTTAGTTACTTTGGAAAAAAAAATTTTTTTTAGTTACTTTGGAAAAAAAAATATTTTTTTAGTTACTTTGGAAAAAAAAATATTTTTTTAGTTTCTTTGGAAAAAAAAATATTTTTTTAGTTACTTTGGAAAAAAAATATATTTTTTAGTTACTTTGGAAAAAAAAAATTTTTTTTAGTTTCTTTGGAAAAAAAATTTTTTTTTTAGTTACTTTGGAAAAAAAAATATTTTTTTAGTTTCTTTGGAAAAAAAAATTTTTTTTAGTTACTTTGGAAAAAAAAATATTTTTTTAGTTACTTTGGAAAAAAAATATTTTTTTAGTTACTTTGGAAAAAAAAATATTTTTTTAGTTATTTTGGAAAAAAAAATATTTTTTTAGTTTCTTTGGAAAAAAAAAAATTTTTTTAGTTACTTTGGAAAAAAAAAATTTTTTTTAGTTACTTTGGAAAAAAAAAAAAATTTTTAGTTTCTTTGGAAAAAAAAATTTTTTTTTAGTTACTTTGGAAAAAAAAATATTTTTTTAGTTACTTTGGAAAAAAAAAAATTTTTTTAGTTACTTTGGAAAAAAAAAAATTGTTTAGTTACTTTGGAAAAAAAAAATTTTTTAGTTACTTTGGAAAAAAATATATATTTTTAGTTTCTTTGGAAAAAAAATTATTTTTTTAGTTACTTTGGAAAAAAATATATTTTTTTAGTTACTTTGGAAAAAAAAATATTTTTTTAGTTACTTTGGAAAAAAAAATATTTTTTTAGTTACTTTGGAAAAAAAATATTTTTTTAGTTACTTTGGAAAAAAAAATATTTTTTTAGTTATTTTGGAAAAAAAAATATTTTTTTAGTTACTTTTGGAAAAAAAATATTTTTTTAGTTACTTTGGAAAAAAAAATATTTTTTTAGTTACTTTGGAAAAAAAAATATTTTTTTAGTTACTTTGGAAAAAAAAAATTTTTTTTAGTTACTTTGGAAAAAAAAATTTTTTTTTAGTTACTTTGGAAAAAAAAATATTTTTTTAGTTACTTTGGAAAAAAAAATATTTTTTTAGTTACTTTGGAAAAAAAAATATTTTTTTAGTTACTTTGGAAAAAAAAAAATTTTTTTAGTTACTTTGGAAAAAAAAATATTTTTTTAGTTACTTTGGAAAAAAAATATATTTTTTAGTTACTTTGGAAAAAAAAATATTTTTTTAGTTACTTTGGGGAAAAAATTTTTTTTTTAGTTACTTTGGAAAAAAAAATATTTTTTTAGTTACTTTGGAAAAAAAAATATTTTTTTAGTTACTTTGGAAAAAAAAATATTTTTTTAGTTACTTTGGAAAAAAAAATATTTTTTTAGTTACTTTGGAAAAAAAAATATTTTTTTAGTTACTTTGGAAAAAAAAATATTTTTTTAGTTACTTTGGAAAAAAAATATATTTTTTAGTTACTTTGGAAAAAAAAATATTTTTTTAGTTACTTTGGGGAAAAATTTTTTTTTTTTAGTTACTTTGGAAAAAAAAATTTTTTTTAGTTACTTTGGAAAAAAAAATATTTTTTTAGTTACTTTGGAAAAAAAAATATTTTTTTAGTTTCTTTGGAAAAAAAAATATTTTTTTAGTTACTTTGGAAAAAAAATATATTTTTTAGTTACTTTGGAAAAAAAAAATTTTTTTTAGTTTCTTTGGAAAAAAAATTTTTTTTTTAGTTACTTTGGAAAAAAAAATATTTTTTTAGTTTCTTTGGAAAAAAAAATTTTTTTTAGTTACTTTGGAAAAAAAAATATTTTTTTAGTTACTTTGGAAAAAAAAAATTTTTTTAGTTACTTTGGAAAAAAAAATATTTTTTTAGTTACTTTGGAAAAAAATATATTGTTTTAGTTACTTTGGAAAAAAAAATATTTTTTTAGTTACTTTGGAAAAAAAATATTTTTTTAGTTACTTTGGAAAAAAAAATATTTTTTTAGTTACTTTGGAAAAAAAATATTTTTTTAGTTACTTTGGGAAAAAAAAATTTTTTTTAGTTACTTTGGGAAAAAAAATAATTTTTTAGTTACTTTGGAAAAAAAATTTTTTTTTTTAGTTACTTTGGAAAAAAAAATTTTTTTTTAGTTTCTTTGGAAAAAAAAAATTTTTTTTAGTTACTTTGGAAAAAAAAAAATTTTTTTAGTTACTTTGGAAAAAAAAAAAAAATTTTAGTTTCTTTGGAAAAAAAAATTTTTTTTTAGTTACTTTGGAAAAAAAAATATTTTTTTAGTTACTTTGGAAAAAAAAAAATTTTTTTAGTTACTTTGGAAAAAAAAAATTGTTTAGTTACTTTGGAAAAAAAAAATTTTTTAGTTACTTTGGAAAAAAATATATATTTTTAGTTTCTTTGGAAAAAAAATTATTTTTTTAGTTACTTTGGAAAAAAAAATATTTTTTTAGTTACTTTGGAAAAAAAAATATTTTTTTAGTTACTTTGGAAAAAAAAATATTTTTTTAGTTACTTTGGAAAAAAAATATTTTTTTAGTTACTTTGGAAAAAAAAATATTTTTTTAGTTATTTTGGAAAAAAAAATATTTTTTTAGTTACTTTTGGAAAAAAAATATTTTTTTAGTTACTTTGGAAAAAAAAATATTTTTTTAGTTACTTTGGAAAAAAAATATTTTTTTAGTTACTTTGGAAAAAAAATATTTTTTTAGTTACTTTGGAAAAAAAAATATTTTTTTAGTTACTTTGGAAAAAAAAATATTTTTTTAGTTACTTTGGGAAAAAAAATATTTTTTTAGTTACTTTGGAAAAAAAAATATTTTTTTAGTTTCTTTGGAAAAAAAAAAATTTTTTAGTTACTTTGGAAAAAAAAATATTTTTTTAGTTACTTTGGAAAAAAAAATATTTTTTTAGTTTCTTTGGAAAAAAAAATATTTTTTTAGTTACTTTGGAAAAAAATTTTTTTTTTTAGTTACTTTGGAAAAAAAAATATTTTTTTAGTTACTTTGGAAAAAAAAATATTTTTTTAGTTACTTTGGAAAAAAAAATATTTTTTTAGTTACTTTGGAAAAAAAAATATTTTTTTAGTTACTTTGGAAAAAAAAATATTTTTTTAGTTACTTTGGAAAAAAAAATATTTTTTTAGTTACTTTGGAAAAAAAATATATTTTTTAGTTACTTTGGAAAAAAAAATATTTTTTTAGTTACTTTGGGAAAAAAAAATTTTTTTTTAGTTACTTTGGAAAATTTTTTTTTTTTTAGTTACTTTGGAAAAAAAATATTTTTTTAGTTACTTTGGAAAAAAAAATATTTTTTTTAGTTTCTTTGGAAAAAAAAATATTTTTTTAGTTACTTTGGAAAAAAAATATATTTTTTAGTTACTTTGGAAAAAAAAAAATTTTTTTAGTTTCTTTGGAAAAAATTTTTTTTTTTTAGTTACTTTGGAAAAAAAAATATTTTTTTAGTTTCTTTGGAAAAAAAAAATTTTTTTAGTTACTTTGGAAAAAAAAATATTTTTTTAGTTACTTTGGAAAAAAAAAAAATTTTTTAGTTACTTTGGAAAAAAAAATTTTTTTTAGTTTCTTTGGAAAAAAAAATATTTTTTTAGTTACTTTGGAAAAAAAAAAATTTTTTTAGTTACTTTGGAAAAATTTTTTTTTTTTAGTTATTTTGGAAAAAAAAATATTTTTTTAGTTACTTTTGGAAAAAAAATATTTTTTTAGTTACTTTGGAAAAAAAAATATTTTTTTAGTTACTTTGGAAAAAAAATATTTTTTTAGTTACTTTGGAAAAAAAATATTTTTTTAGTTACTTTGGAAAAAAAAATATTTTTTTAGTTACTTTGGAAAAAAAAATATTTTTTTAGTTACTTTGGGAAAAAAAATATTTTTTTAGTTACTTTGGAAAAAAAAATATTTTTTTAGTTACTTTGGAAAAAAAAATATTTTTTAGTTACTTTGGAAAAAAAAATATTTTTTTAGTTACTTTGGAAAAAAAAATATTTTTTTAGTTTCTTTGGAAAAAAAAATATTTTTTTAGTTACTTTGGAAAAAAAAATATTTTTTTAGTTACTTTGGAAAAAAAAATATTTTTTTAGTTACTTTGGAAAAAAAAATATTTTTTTAGTTACTTTGGAAAAAAAAATATTTTTTTAGTTACTTTGGAAAAAAAAATATTTTTTTAGTTACTTTGGAAAAAAAATATATTTTTTAGTTACTTTGGAAAAAAAAATATTTTTTTAGTTACTTTGGGAAAAAAAAAATTTTTTTTAGTTACTTTGGAAAAAAAAATTTTTTTTAGTTACTTTGGAAAAAAAAATATTTTTTTAGTTACTTTGGAAAAAAAAATATTTTTTTAGTTTCTTTGGAAAAAAAAATATTTTTTTAGTTACTTTGGAAAAAAAATATATTTTTTAGTTACTTTGGAAAAAAAAATATTTTTTTAGTTTCTTTGGAAAAAATTTTTTTTTTTAGTTACTTTGGAAAAAAAAATATTTTTTTAGTTACTTTGGAAAAAAAAAATTTTTTTAGTTACTTTGGAAAAAAAAAAATTTTTTTAGTTTCTTTGGAAAAAAAAAATTTTTTTAGTTACTTTGGAAAAAAAAATAAATTTTTTAGTTACTTTGGAAATTTTTTTTTTTTTTTAGTTACTTTGGAAAAAAAAATATTTTTTTAGTTACTTTGGAAAAAAAAATATTTTTTTAGTTACTTTGGAAAAAAAAAATATTTTTTTAGTTATTTTGGAAAAAAAAATATTTTTTTAGTTACTTTGGAAAAAAAAATATTTTTTTAGTTACTTTGGAAAAAAAAAAATTTTTTTAGTTACTTTGGAAAAAAAAAAATTTTTTAGTTACTTTGGAAAAAAAAAATTTTTTTAGTTACTTTGGAAAAAAAAATTTTTTTTTAGTTACTTTGGAAAAAAAAATATTTTTTTAGTTTCTTTGGAAAAAAAAATATTTTTTAGTTACTTTGGAAAAAAAAATATTTTTTTAGTTACTTTGGAAAAAAAAATATTTTTTTAGTTACTTTGGAAAAAAAAATATTTTTTTAGTTACTTTGGAAAAAAAATATTTTTTTAGTTACTTTGGAAAAAAAAATATTTTTTTAGTTATTTTGGAAAAAAATATATTTTTTTAGTTACTTTGGAAAAAAAAATATTTTTTTAGTTACTTTGGAAAAAAAATATTTTTTTAGTTACTTTGGAAAAAAAATATTTTTTTAGTTACTTTGGAAAAAAAATATTTTTTTAGTTACTTTGGAAAAAAAAATATTTTTTTAGTTACTTTGGAAAAAAAATATTTTTTTAGTTACTTTGGAAAAAAAAATATTTTTTTAGTTATTTTGGAAAAAAAAATATTTTTTTAGTTACTTTGGAAAAAAAAATATTTTTTTAGTTACTTTGGAAAAAAAAATATTTTTTTAGTTACTTTGGAAAAAAAATATTTTTTTAGTTACTTTGGAAAAAAAATTTTTTTTTAGTTACTTTGGAAAAAAAAATATTTTTTTAGTTACTTTGGAAAAAAAAATTTTTTTTAGTTACTTTGGAAAAAAAAAATTTTTTTTAGTTACTTTGGAAAAAAAATTTTTTTTTTAGTTTCTTTGGAAAAAATTTTTTTTTTTAGTTACTTTGGAAAAAAATATATTTTTTTAGTTACTTTGGAAAAAAAAATATTTTTTTAGTTTCTTTGGGAAAAAAAATATTTTTTTAGTTACTTTGGGAAAAAAAATATTTTTTTAGTTACTTTGGAAAAAAATATATTTTTTTAGTTACTTTGGAAAAAAATATTTTTTTTTAGTTACTTTGGAAAAAAAAATATTTTTTTAGTTACTTTGGAAAAAAAAATATTTTTTTAGTTACTTTGGAAAAAAAATAATTTTTTAGTTACTTTGGAAAAAAAAATATTTTTTTAGTTTGGAAAAAAAAATATTTTTTTAGTTACTTTGGAAAAAAAATATTTTTTTTAGTTTCTTTGGAAAAAAAAAAAATTTTAGTTACTTTGGAAAAAAAATATTTTTTTAGTTACTTTGGAAAAAAAATATTTTTTTAGTTACTTTGGAAAAAAAATATTTTTTTAGTTAC
This sequence comes from Melanostigma gelatinosum, assembly GCF_949748355.1. NCBI lineage: Eukaryota > Metazoa > Chordata > Actinopteri > Perciformes > Zoarcidae > Melanostigma > Melanostigma gelatinosum. Next base: position 45,723 of record NW_027634925.1, read on the forward strand.
TTTGGAAAAAAAAATATTTTTTTAGTTACTTTGGAAAAAAAATATTTTTTTAGTTACTTTGGAAAAAAAAATATTTTTTTAGTTATTTTGGAAAAAAAAATATTTTTTTAGTTACTTTGGAAAAAAAAATATTTTTTTAGTTACTTTGGAAAAAAAAATATTTTTTTAGTTACTTTGGAAAAAAAATATTTTTTTAGTTACTTTGGAAAAAAAAAATTTTTTTTAGTTACTTTGGAAAAAAAAATATTTTTTTAGTTACTTTGGAAAAAAAAATTTTTTTTAGTTACTTTGGAAAAAAAAATTTTTTTTTAGTTACTTTGGAAAAAAAATTTTTTTTTTAGTTTCTTTGGAAAAAAAAATTTTTTTTAGTTACTTTGGAAAAAAATATATTTTTTTAGTTACTTTGGAAAAAAAAATATTTTTTTAGTTTCTTTGGGAAAAAAAATATTTTTTTAGTTACTTTGGGAAAAAAAATATTTTTTTAGTTACTTTGGAAAAAAATATATTTTTTTAGTTACTTTGGAAAAAAATATTTTTTTTAGTTACTTTGGAAAAAAAAATATTTTTTTAGTTACTTTGGAAAAAAAAATATTTTTTTAGTTACTTTGGAAAAAAAAATATTTTTTAGTTACTTTGGAAAAAAAAATATTTTTTTAGTTACTTTGGGAAAAAAAATATTTTTTTAGTTACTTTGGAAAAAAAATATTTTTTTAGTTTCTTTGGAAAAAAAATATATTTTTTAGTTACTTTGGAAAAAAAATATTTTTTTAGTTTCTTTGGAAAAAAAAAAAAATTTTTAGTTACTTTGGAAAAAAAAAAATTTTTTTAGTTACTTTGGAAAAAAAAATATTTTTTTAGTTTCTTTGGAAAAAATTTTTTTTTTTTAGTTACTTTGGAAAAAAAATTTTTTTTTTAGTTACTTTGGAAAAAAAATTTTTTTTTTAGTTACTTTGGAAAAAAAAAAAATTTTTTAGTTACTTTGGAAAAAAAAAAATTTTTTTAGTTACTTTGGAAAAAAATATATATTTTTAGTTTCTTTGGAAAAAAAAATATTTTTTTAGTTACTTTGGAAAAAAAAATATTTTTTTAGTTACTTTGGAAAAAAAAATATTTTTTTAGTTACTTTGGAAAAAAAAATATTTTTTTAGTTACTTTGGAAAAAAAATATTTTTTTAGTTACTTTGGAAAAAAAAATATTTTTTTAGTTATTTTGGAAAAAAAATTATTTTTTTAGTTACTTTTGGAAAAAAAATATTTTTTTAGTTACTTTGGAAAAAAAAATATTTTTTTAGTTACTTTGGAAAAAATATATTTTTTTAGTTACTTTGGAAAAAAAAATATTTTTTAGTTACTTTGGAAAAAAAAATATTTTTTTAGTTACTTTGGGAAAAAAAATATTTTTTTAGTTACTTTGGAAAAAAAATATTTTTTTAGTTTCTTTGGAAAAAAAATATATTTTTTAGTTACTTTGGAAAAAAAAAATTTTTTTAGTTTCTTTGGAAAAAAAAAAAAAATTTTAGTTACTTTGGAAAAAAAAAAAATTTTTTAGTTACTTTGGAAAAAAAAATATTTTTTTAGTTTCTTTGGAAAAAAATTTTTTTTTTTAGTTACTTTGGAAAAAAAATTTTTTTTTTAGTTACTTTGGAAAAAAAATTTTTTTTTTAGTTACTTTGGAAAAAAAAAAAATTTTTTAGTTACTTTGGAAAAAAAAAAATTTTTTTAGTTACTTTGGAAAAAAATATATATTTTTAGTTTCTTTGGAAAAAAAAAATATTTTTTTAGTTACTTTGGAAAAAAAAATATTTTTTTAGTTACTTTGGAAAAAAAAATATTTTTTTAGTTACTTTGGAAAAAAAAATATTTTTTTAGTTACTTTGGAAAAAAAATATTTTTTTAGTTACTTTGGAAAAAAAAATATTTTTTTAGTTATTTTGGAAAAAAAATTATTTTTTTAGTTACTTTTGGAAAAAAAAATATTTTTTTAGTTACTTTGGAAAAAAATATATTTTTTTAGTTACTTTGGAAAAAATATATTTTTTTAGTTTCTTTGGAAAAAAAATATTTTTTTTAGTTACTTTGGAAAAAAAAATATTTTTTTAGTTACTTTGGAAAAAAAAATATTTTTTTAGTTACTTTGGAAAAAAAAATATTTTTTTAGTTTCTTTGGAAAAAAAAATATTTTTTTAGTTACTTTGGAAAAAAAAATATTTTTTTAGTTACTTTGGAAAAAAAATATTTTTTTAGTTACTTTGGAAAAAAAAATATTTTTTTAGTTACTTTGGAAAAAAAATAATTTTTTAGTTACTTTGGAAAAAAAAATATTTTTTTAGTTTGGAAAAAAAAAATTTTTTTTAGTTACTTTGGAAAAAAAATATTTTTTTTAGTTTCTTTGGAAAAAAAAAAAATTTTTAGTTACTTTGGAAAAAAAATATTTTTTTAGTTACTTTGGAAAAAAAATATTTTTTTAGTTACTTTGGAAAAAAAATATTTTTTTAGTTACTTTGGAAAAAAAAATATTTTTTTAGTTACTTTGGAAAAAAAATATTTTTTTAGTTACTTTGGAAAAAAAAATATTTTTTTAGTTATTTTGGAAAAAAAAATATTTTTTTAGTTACTTTGGAAAAAAATATATTTTTTTAGTTACTTTGGAAAAAAAAATATTTTTTTAGTTACTTTGGAAAAAAAATATTTTTTTAGTTACTTTGGAAAAAAAATTTTTTTTTAGTTACTTTGGAAAAAAAAATATTTTTTTAGTTACTTTGGAAAAAAAAAAATTTTTTAGTTACTTTGGAAAAAAAAAATTTTTTTTAGTTACTTTGGAAAAAAAATTTTTTTTTAGTTTCTTTGGAAAAAAAAATTTTTTTTAGTTACTTTGGAAAAAAATATATTTTTTTAGTTACTTTGGAAAAAAAAATATTTTTTTAGTTTCTTTGGGAAAAAAAATATTTTTTTAGTTACTTTGGGAAAAAAAATATTTTTTTAGTTACTTTGGAAAAAAATATATTTTTTTAGTTACTTTGGAAAAAAATATTTTTTTTTAGTTACTTTGGAAAAAAAAATATTTTTTTAGTTACTTTGGAAAAAAAAATATTTTTTTAGTTACTTTGGAAAAAAAAAAATTTTTTAGTTACTTTGGAAAAAAAAATATTTTTTTAGTTACTTTGGGAAAAAAAATATTTTTTTAGTTACTTTGGAAAAAAAATATTTTTTTAGTTTCTTTGGAAAAAAAATATATTTTTTAGTTACTTTGGAAAAAAAATATTTTTTTAGTTTCTTTGGAAAAAAAAAAAATTTTTTAGTTACTTTGGAAAAAAAAAAAATTTTTTAGTTACTTTGGAAAAAAAAATATTTTTTTAGTTTCTTTGGAAAAAATATTTTTTTTTTAGTTACTTTGGAAAAAAAATTTTTTTTTTAGTTACTTTGGAAAAAAAATTTTTTTTTTAGTTACTTTGGAAAAAAAAAAATTTTTTTAGTTACTTTGGAAAAAAAAAATTTTTTTTAGTTACTTTGGAAAAAAATATATATTTTTAGTTTCTTTGGAAAAAAAAATATTTTTTTAGTTACTTTGGAAAAAAAATATTTTTTTAGTTACTTTGGAAAAAAAAATATTTTTTTAGTTACTTTGGAAAAAAAAATATTTTTTTAGTTACTTTGGAAAAAAAATATTTTTTTAGTTACTTTGGAAAAAAAAATATTTTTTTAGTTATTTTGGAAAAAAAATTATTTTTTTAGTTACTTTTGGAAAAAAAAATATTTTTTTAGTTACTTTGGAAAAAAATATATTTTTTTAGTTACTTTGGAAAAAAAAATATTTTTTTAGTTTCTTTGGAAAAAAATATATTTTTTTAGTTACTTTGGGAAAAAAAATATTTTTTTAGTTTGGAAAAAAAAATATTTTTTTAGTTACTTTGGAAAAAAAATATTTTTTTTAGTTTCTTTGGAAAAAAAAAAATTTTTTAGTTACTTTGGAAAAAAAATATTTTTTTAGTTACTTTGGAAAAAAAATATTTTTTTAGTTACTTTGGAAAAAAAATATTTTTTTAGTTACTTTGGAAAAAAAAATATTTTTTTAGTTACTTTGGAAAAAAAATATTTTTTTAGTTACTTTGGAAAAAAAAATATTTTTTTAGTTATTTTGGAAAAAAAAATATTTTTTTAGTTACTTTGGAAAAAAAAATATTTTTTTAGTTACTTTGGAAAAAAAAATATTTTTTTAGTTACTTTGGAAAAAAAATATTTTTTTAGTTACTTTGGAAAAAAAAATTTTTTTTAGTTACTTTGGAAAAAAAAATATTTTTTTAGTTACTTTGGAAAAAAAAAATTTTTTTAGTTACTTTGGAAAAAAAAAATTTTTTTTCGTTACTTTGGAAAAATTTTTTTTTTTTTAGTTTCTTTGGAAAAAAAAATTTTTTTTAGTTACTTTGGAAAAAAATATATTTTTTTAGTTACTTTGGAAAAAAAAATATTTTTTTAGTTTCTTTGGGAAAAAAAATATTTTTTTAGTTACTTTGGGAAAAAAAATATTTTTTTAGTTACTTTGGAAAAAAATATATTTTTTTAGTTACTTTGGAAAAAAATATTTTTTTTAGTTACTTTGGAAAAAAAAATATTTTTTTAGTTACTTTGGAAAAAAAAATATTTTTTTAGTTACTTTGGAAAAAAAAATATTTTTTAGTTACTTTGGAAAAAAAAATATTTTTTTAGTTACTTTGGGAAAAAAAATATTTTTTTAGTTACTTTGGAAAAAAAATATTTTTTTAGTTTCTTTGGAAAAAAAATATATTTTTTAGTTACTTTGGAAAAAAAATATTTTTTTAGTTTCTTTGGAAAAAAAAAAAATTTTTTAGTTACTTTGGAAAAAAAAAATTTTTTTTAGTTACTTTGGAAAAAAAAATATTTTTTTAGTTTCTTTGGAAAAAATTTTTTTTTTTTAGTTACTTTGGAAAAAAAAATTTTTTTTTAGTTACTTTGGAAAAAAAAATTTTTTTTTAGTTACTTTGGAAAAAAAAAGTTTTTTAGTTACTTTGGAAAAAAAAAAATTTTTTTAGTTACTTTGGAAAAAAATATATATTTTTAGTTTCTTTGGAAAAAAAAATATTTTTTTAGTTACTTTGGAAAAAAAAATATTTTTTTAGTTACTTTGGAAAAAAAAATATTTTTTTAGTTACTTTGGAAAAAAAAATATTTTTTTAGTTACTTTGGAAAAAAAATATTTTTTTAGTTACTTTGGAAAAAAAAATATTTTTTTAGTTATTTTGGAAAAAAAATTATTTTTTTAGTTACTTTTGGAAAAAAAATATTTTTTTAGTTACTTTGGAAAAAAAAATATTTTTTTAGTTACTTTGGAAAAAATATATTTTTTTAGTTACTTTGGAAAAAAAAATATTTTTTAGTTACTTTGGAAAAAAAAATATTTTTTTAGTTACTTTGGGAAAAAAAATATTTTTTTAGTTACTTTGGAAAAAAAATATTTTTTTAGTTTCTTTGGAAAAAAAATATATTTTTTAGTTACTTTGGAAAAAAAATATTTTTTTAGTTTCTTTGGAAAAAAAAAAAAAATTTTAGTTACTTTGGAAAAAAAAAAAATTTTTAGTTACTTTGGAAAAAAAAATATTTTTTTAGTTTCTTTGGAAAAAATTTTTTTTTTTTAGTTACTTTGGAAAAAAATTTTTTTTTTTAGTTACTTTGGAAAAAAAATTTTTTTTTTAGTTACTTTGGAAAAAAAAAAAATTTTTTAGTTACTTTGGAAAAAAAAAAATTTTTTTAGTTACTTTGGAAAAAAATATATATTTTTAGTTTCTTTGGAAAAAAAAATATTTTTTTAGTTACTTTGGAAAAAAAAATATTTTTTTAGTTACTTTGGAAAAAAAAATATTTTTTTAGTTACTTTGGAAAAAAAAATATTTTTTTAGTTACTTTGGAAAAAAAATATTTTTTTAGTTACTTTGGAAAAAAAAATATTTTTTTAGTTATTTTGGAAAAAAAATTATTTTTTTAGTTACTTTTGGAAAAAAAAATATTTTTTTAGTTACTTTGGAAAAAAATATATTTTTTTAGTTACTTTGGAAAAAATATATTTTTTTAGTTTCTTTGGAAAAAAAATATTTTTTTTAGTTACTTTGGAAAAAAAAATATTTTTTTAGTTACTTTGGAAAAAAAAATATTTTTTTAGTTACTTTGGAAAAAAAAATATTTTTTTAGTTTCTTTGGAAAAAAAAATATTTTTTTAGTTACTTTGGAAAAAAAAATATTTTTTTAGTTACTTTGGAAAAAAAATATTTTTTTAGTTACTTTGGAAAAAAAAATATTTTTTTAGTTACTTTGGAAAAAAAATAATTTTTTAGTTACTTTGGAAAAAAAAATATTTTTTTAGTTTGGAAAAAAAAATATTTTTTTAGTTACTTTGGAAAAAAAATATTTTTTTTAGTTTCTTTGGAAAAAAAAAAAATTTTTAGTTACTTTGGAAAAAAAATATTTTTTTAGTTACTTTGGAAAAAAAATATTTTTTTAGTTACTTTGGAAAAAAAATATTTTTTTAGTTACTTTGGGAAAAAAAATATTTTTTTAGTTACTTTGGAAAAAAATATATTTTTTTAGTTACTTTGGAAAAAAATATTTTTTTTAGTTACTTTGGAAAAAAAAATATTTTTTTAGTTACTTTGGAAAAAAAAATATTTTTTTAGTTACTTTGGAAAAAAAATATTTTTTAGTTACTTTGGAAAAAAAAATATTTTTTTAGTTACTTTGGGAAAAAAAATATTTTTTTAGTTACTTTGGAAAAAAAATATTTTTTTAGTTTCTTTGGAAAAAAAATATATTTTTTAGTTACTTTGGAAAAAAAATATTTTTTTAGTTTCTTTGGAAAAAAAAAAAATTTTTTAGTTGCTTTGGAAAAAAAAAAATTTTTTTAGTTACTTTGGAAAAAAAAATATTTTTTTAGTTTCTTTGGAAAAAATTTTTTTTTTTTAGTTACTTTGGAAAAAAAATTTTTTTTTTAGTTACTTTGGAAAAAAAATTTTTTTTTTAGTTACTTTGGAAAAAAAAAAAATTTTTTAGTTACTTTGGAAAAAAAAAAATTTTTTTAGTTACTTTGGAAAAAAATATATATTTTTAGTTTCTTTGGAAAAAAAAATATTTTTTTAGTTACTTTGGAAAAAAAAATATTTTTTTAGTTACTTTGGAAAAAAAAATATTTTTTTAGTTACTTTGGAAAAAAAAATATTTTTTTAGTTACTTTGGAAAAAAAAATTTTTTTAGTTACTTTGGAAAAAAAAATATTTTTTTAGTTATTTTGGAAAAAAAATTATTTTTTTAGTTACTTTTGGAAAAAAAATATTTTTTTAGTTACTTTGGAAAAAAAAATATTTTTTTAGTTACTTTGGAAAAAATATATTTTTTTAGTTACTTTGGAAAAAAAAATATTTTTTAGTTACTTTGGAAAAAAAAATATTTTTTTAGTTACTTTGGGAAAAAAAATATTTTTTTAGTTACTTTGGAAAAAAAATATTTTTTTAGTTTCTTTGGAAAAAAAATATATTTTTTAGTTACTTTGGAAAAAAAATATTTTTTTAGTTTCTTTGGAAAAAAAAAAAAAATTTTAGTTACTTTGGAAAAAAAAAAAATTTTTTAGTTACTTTGGAAAAAAAAATATTTTTTTAGTTTCTTTGGAAAAAAATTTTTTTTTTTAGTTACTTTGGAAAAAAAAATTTTTTTTTAGTTACTTTGGAAAAAAAATTTTTTTTTTAGTTACTTTGGAAAAAAAAAAATTTTTTTAGTTACTTTGGAAAAAAAAAAATTTTTTTAGTTACTTTGGAAAAAAATATATATTTTTAGTTTCTTTGGAAAAAAAAATATTTTTTTAGTTACTTTGGAAAAAAAATATTTTTTTAGTTACTTTGGAAAAAAAAATATTTTTTTAGTTACTTTGGAAAAAAAAATATTTTTTTAGTTACTTTGGAAAAAAAATATTTTTTTAGTTACTTTGGAAAAAAAAATATTTTTTTAGTTATTTTGGAAAAAAAATTATTTTTTTAGTTACTTTTGGAAAAAAAAATATTTTTTTAGTTACTTTGGAAAAAAATATATTTTTTTAGTTACTTTGGAAAAAATATATTTTTTTAGTTTCTTTGGAAAAAAAATATTTTTTTTAGTTACTTTGGAAAAAAAAATATTTTTTTAGTTACTTTGGAAAAAAAAATATTTTTTTAGTTACTTTGGAAAAAAAAATATTTTTTTAGTTTCTTTGGAAAAAAAAATATTTTTTTAGTTACTTTGGAAAAAAAAATATTTTTTTAGTTACTTTGGAAAAAAAATATTTTTTTAGTTACTTTGGAAAAAAAAATATTTTTTTAGTTACTTTGGAAAAAAAATAATTTTTTAGTTACTTTGGAAAAAAAAATATTTTTTTAGTTTGGAAAAAAAAATTTTTTTTTAGTTACTTTGGAAAAAAAATATTTTTTTTAGTTTCTTTGGAAAAAAAAAAATTTTTAGTTACTTTGGAAAAAAAATATTTTTTTAGTTACTTTGGAAAAAAAATATTTTTTTAGTTACTTTGGAAAAAAAATATTTTTTTAGTTACTTTGGAAAAAAAAATATTTTTTTAGTTACTTTGGAAAAAAAATATTTTTTTAGTTACTTTGGAAAAAAAAATATTTTTTTAGTTATTTTGGAAAAAAAAATATTTTTTTAGTTACTTTGAAAAAAATATATTTTTTTAGTTACTTTGGAAAAAAAAATATTTTTTTAGTTACTTTGGAAAAAAAATATTTTTTTAGTTACTTTGGAAAAAAATTTTTTTTTTAGTTACTTTGGAAAAAAAAATATTTTTTTAGTTACTTTGGAAAAAAAAAAATTTTTTAGTTACTTTGGAAAAAAAAATTTTTTTTTAGTTACTTTGGAAAAAAAAATTTTTTTTTAGTTTCTTTGGAAAAAAAAAATTTTTTTAGTTACTTTGGAAAAAAATATATTTTTTTAGTTACTTTGGAAAAAAAAATATTTTTTTAGTTTCTTTGGGAAAAAAAATATTTTTTTAGTTACTTTGGGAAAAAAAATATTTTTTTAGTTACTTTGGAAAAAAATATATTTTTTTAGTTACTTTGGAAAAAAATATTTTTTTTTAGTTACTTTGGAAAAAAAAATATTTTTTTAGTTACTTTGGAAAAAAAAATATTTTTTTAGTTACTTTGGAAAAAAAAAAATTTTTTAGTTACTTTGGAAAAAAAATATTTTTTTAGTTACTTTGGGAAAAAAAATATTTTTTTAGTTACTTTGGAAAAAAAATATTTTTTTAGTTTCTTTGGAAAAAAAATATATTTTTTAGTTACTTTGGAAAAAAAATATTTTTTTAGTTTCTTTGGAAAAAAAAAAAATTTTTTAGTTACTTTGGAAAAAAAAAAAATTTTTTAGTTACTTTGGAAAAAAAAATATTTTTTTAGTTTCTTTGGAAAAAATATTTTTTTTTTAGTTACTTTGGAAAAAAAATTTTTTTTTTAGTTACTTTGGAAAAAAATTTTTTTTTTTAGTTACTTTGGAAAAAAAAAAATTTTTTTAGTTACTTTGGAAAAAAAAAATTTTTTTTAGTTACTTTGGAAAAAAATATATATTTTTAGTTTCTTTGGAAAAAAAAATATTTTTTTAGTTACTTTGGAAAAAAAATATTTTTTTAGTTACTTTGGAAAAAAAAATATTTTTTTAGTTACTTTGGAAAAAAAAATATTTTTTTAGTTACTTTGGAAAAAAAATATTTTTTTAGTTACTTTGGAAAAAAAAATATTTTTTTAGTTATTTTGGAAAAAAAATTATTTTTTTAGTTACTTTTGGAAAAAAAAATATTTTTTTAGTTACTTTGGAAAAAAATATATTTTTTTAGTTACTTTGGAAAAAAAAATATTTTTTTAGTTTCTTTGGAAAAAAATATATTTTTTTAGTTACTTTGGGAAAAAAAATATTTTTTTAGTTTGGAAAAAAAAATATTTTTTTAGTTACTTTGGAAAAAAAATATTTTTTTTAGTTTCTTTGGAAAAAAAAAAATTTTTTAGTTACTTTGGAAAAAAAATATTTTTTTAGTTACTTTGGAAAAAAAATATTTTTTTAGTTACTTTGGAAAAAAAATATTTTTTTAGTTACTTTGGAAAAAAAAATATTTTTTTAGTTACTTTGGAAAAAAAATATTTTTTTAGTTACTTTGGAAAAAAAAATATTTTTTTAGTTACTTTGGAAAAAAAATATTTTTTTAGTTACTTTGGAAAAAAAAATTTTTTTTAGTTACTTTGGAAAAAAAAATATTTTTTTAGTTACTTTGGAAAAAAAAAAATTTTTTAGTTACTTTGGAAAAAAAAAATTTTTTTTAGTTACTTTGGAAAAATTTTTTTTTTTTTAGTTTCTTTGGAAAAAAAAATTTTTTTTAGTTACTTTGGAAAAAAATATATTTTTTTAGTTACTTTGGAAAAAAAAATATTTTTTTAGTTTCTTTGGGAAAAAAAATATTTTTTTAGTTACTTTGGGAAAAAAAATATTTTTTTAGTTACTTTGGAAAAAAATATATTTTTTTAGTTACTTTGGAAAAAAATATTTTTTTTAGTTACTTTGGAAAAAAAAATATTTTTTTAGTTACTTTGGAAAAAAAAATATTTTTTTAGTTACTTTGGAAAAAAAAATATTTTTTAGTTACTTTGGAAAAAAAAATATTTTTTTAGTTACTTTGGGAAAAAAAATATTTTTTTAGTTACTTTGGAAAAAAAATATTTTTTTAGTTTCTTTGGAAAAAAAATATATTTTTTAGTTACTTTGGAAAAAAAATATTTTTTTAGTTTCTTTGGAAAAAAAAAAAATTTTTTAGTTACTTTGGAAAAAAAAAATTTTTTTTAGTTACTTTGGAAAAAAAAATATTTTTTTAGTTTCTTTGGAAAAAATTTTTTTTTTTTAGTTACTTTGGAAAAAAAATTTTTTTTTTAGTTACTTTGGAAAAAATTTTTTTTTTTTAGTTACTTTGGAAAAAAAAAAAAATTTTTAGTTACTTTGGAAAAAAAAAAATTTTTTTAGTTACTTTGGAAAAAAATATATATTTTTAGTTTCTTTGGAAAAAAAAATATTTTTTTAGTTACTTTGGAAAAAAAAATATTTTTTTAGTTACTTTGGAAAAAAAAATATTTTTTTAGTTACTTTGGAAAAAAAAATATTTTTTTAGTTACTTTGGAAAAAAAATATTTTTTTAGTTACTTTGGAAAAAAAAATATTTTTTTAGTTATTTTGGAAAAAAAATTATTTTTTTAGTTACTTTTGGAAAAAAAATATTTTTTTAGTTACTTTGGAAAAAAAAATATTTTTTTAGTTACTTTGGAAAAAATATATTTTTTTAGTTACTTTGGAAAAAAAAATATTTTTTAGTTACTTTGGAAAAAAAAATATTTTTTTAGTTACTTTGGGAAAAAAAATATTTTTTTAGTTACTTTGGAAAAAAAATATTTTTTTAGTTTCTTTGGAAAAAAAATATATTTTTTAGTTACTTTGGAAAAAAAATATTTTTTTAGTTTCTTTGGAAAAAAAAAAAAAATTTTAGTTACTTTGGAAAAAAAAAAAATTTTTTAGTTACTTTGGAAAAAAAAATATTTTTTTAGTTTCTTTGGAAAAAATTTTTTTTTTTTAGTTACTTTGGAAAAAATTTTTTTTTTTTAGTTACTTTGGAAAAAAAATTTTTTTTTTAGTTACTTTGGAAAAAAAAAAAAATTTTTAGTTACTTTGGAAAAAAAAAAATTTTTTTAGTTACTTTGGAAAAAAATATATATTTTTAGTTTCTTTGGAAAAAAAAATATTTTTTTAGTTACTTTGGAAAAAAAAATATTTTTTTAGTTACTTTGGAAAAAAAAATATTTTTTTAGTTACTTTGGAAAAAAAAATATTTTTTTAGTTACTTTGGAAAAAAAATATTTTTTTAGTTACTTTGGAAAAAAAAATATTTTTTTAGTTATTTTGGAAAAAAAATTATTTTTTTAGTTACTTTTGGAAAAAAAAATATTTTTTTAGTTACTTTGGAAAAAAATATATTTTTTTAGTTACTTTGGAAAAAATATATTTTTTTAGTTTCTTTGGAAAAAAAATATTTTTTTTAGTTACTTTGGAAAAAAAAATATTTTTTTAGTTACTTTGGAAAAAAAAATATTTTTTTAGTTACTTTGGAAAAAAAAATATTTTTTTAGTTTCTTTGGAAAAAAAAATATTTTTTTAGTTACTTTGGAAAAAAAAATATTTTTTTAGTTACTTTGGAAAAAAAATATTTTTTTAGTTACTTTGGAAAAAAAAATATTTTTTTAGTTACTTTGGAAAAAAAATAATTTTTTAGTTACTTTGGAAAAAAAAATATTTTTTTAGTTTGGAAAAAAAAATATTTTTTTAGTTACTTTGGAAAAAAAATATTTTTTTTAGTTTCTTTGGAAAAAAAAAAAATTTTTAGTTACTTTGGAAAAAAAATATTTTTTTAGTTACTTTGGAAAAAAAATATTTTTTTAGTTACTTTGGAAAAAAAATATTTTTTTAGTTACTTTGGAAAAAAAAATATTTTTTTAGTTACTTTGGAAAAAAAATATTTTTTTAGTTACTTTGGAAAAAAAAATATTTTTTTAGTTATTTTGGAAAAAAAAATATTTTTTTAGTTACTTTGGAAAAAAATATATTTTTTTAGTTACTTTGGGAAAAAAAATATTTTTTTAGTTACTTTGGAAAAAAAAAATTTTTTTAGTTACTTTGGAAAAAAAAATTTTTTTTAGTTACTTTGGAAAAAAAATTTTTTTTTAGTTACTTTGGAAAAAAAAAATTTTTTTAGTTACTTTGGAAAAAAAAAATTTTTTTTAGTTACTTTGGAAAAAAATTTTTTTTTTTAGTTTCTTTGGGAAAAAAAATTTTTTTTAGTTACTTTGGAAAAAAATATATTTTTTTAGTTACTTTGGAAAAAAAATATATTTTTTTAGTTTCTTTGGGAAAAAAAATATTTTTTTAGTTACTTTGGGAAAAAAAATATTTTTTTAGTTACTTTGGAAAAAAATATATTTTTTTAGTTACTTTGGAAAAAAATATTTTTTTTTAGTTACTTTGGAAAAAAAAAATTTTTTTTAGTTACTTTGGAAAAAAAAATATTTTTTTAGTTACTTTGGAAAAAAAAAAATTTTTTAGTTACTTTGGAAAAAAAAATATTTTTTTAGTTACTTTGGGAAAAAAAATATTTTTTTAGTTACTTTGGAAAAAAAATATTTTTTTAGTTTCTTTGGAAAAAAAATATATTTTTTAGTTACTTTGGAAAAAAAAAATTTTTTTAGTTTCTTTGGAAAAAAAAAATTTTTTTTAGTTACTTTGGAAAAAAAAAAAATTTTTTAGTTACTTTGGAAAAAAAAATATTTTTTTAGTTTCTTTGGAAAAAATATTTTTTTTTTAGTTACTTTGGAAAAAAAAATTTTTTTTTAGTTACTTTGGAAAAATTTTTTTTTTTTTAGTTACTTTGGAAAAAAAAAAAATTTTTTAGTTACTTTGGAAAAAAAAAATTTTTTTTAGTTACTTTGGAAAAAAATATATATTTTTAGTTTCTTTGGAAAAAAAAATATTTTTTTAGTTACTTTGGAAAAAAAAATATTTTTTTAGTTACTTTGGAAAAAAAAATATTTTTTTAGTTACTTTGGAAAAAAAAATATTTTTTTAGTTACTTTGGAAAAAAAATATTTTTTTAGTTACTTTGGAAAAAAAAATATTTTTTTAGTTATTTTGGAAAAAAAATTATTTTTTTAGTTACTTTTGGAAAAAAAAATATTTTTTTAGTTACTTTGGAAAAAAATATATTTTTTTAGTTACTTTGGAAAAAAAAATATTTTTTTAGTTTCTTTGGAAAAAAATATATTTTTTTAGTTACTTTGGGAAAAAAAATATTTTTTTAGTTACTTTGGAAAAAAAAATATTTTTTTAGTTACTTTGGAAAAAAAAATATTTTTTTAGTTACTTTGGAAAAAAAAATATTTTTTTAGTTACTTTGGAAAAAAAAATATTTTTTTAGTTACTTTGGAAAAAAAAATATTTTTTTAGTTACTTTGGAAAAAAATATATTGTTTTAGTTACTTTGGAAAAAAATATTTTTTTTTAGTTACTTTGGAAAAAAAAATATTTTTTTAGTTACTTTGGAAAAAAAAATATTTTTTTAGTTACTTTGGAAAAAAAAATATTTTTTAGTTACTTTGGAAAAAAAAATATTTTTTTAGTTACTTTGGGAAAAAATATATTTTTTTAGTTACTTTGGAAAAAATATATTTTTTTAGTTTCTTTGGAAAAAAAATATATTTTTTAGTTACTTTGGAAAAAAAAATATTTTTTTAGTTACTTTGGAAAAAAAAATATTTTTTTAGTTACTTTGGAAAAAAAAATATTTTTTTAGTTTCTTTGGAAAAAAAAATATTTTTTTAGTTACTTTGGAAAAAAAAATATTTTTTTAGTTACTTTGGAAAAAAAATATTTTTTTAGTTACTTTGGAAAAAAAAATATTTTTTTAGTTACTTTGGAAAAAAAATAATTTTTTAGTTACTTTGGAAAAAAAAATATTTTTTTAGTTTGGAAAAAAAAATATTTTTTTAGTTACTTTGGAAAAAAAATATTTTTTTTAGTTTCTTTGGAAAAAAAAAAAAATTTTAGTTACTTTGGAAAAAAAATTTTTTTTTTAGTTTCTTTGGAAAAAAAAAAAAATTTTAGTTACTTTGGAAAAAAATATATTTTTTTAGTTACTTTGGAAAAAAAAATATTTTTTTAGTTTCTTTGGAAAAAAAAATATTTTTTTAGTTACTTTGGGAAAAAAAATATTTTTTTAGTTACTTTGGAAAAAAAAATATTTTTTTAGTTACTTTGGAAAAAAAAATATTTTTTTAGTTACTTTGGAAAAAAAAATATTTTTTTAGTTACTTTGGAAAAAAAAATATTTTTTTAGTTACTTTGGAAAAAAAAATATTTTTTTAGTTACTTTGGAAAAAAATATATTGTTTTAGTTAAGTTACTTTGGAAAAAAAAATATTTTTTTAGTTACTTTGGGAAAAAATATATTTTTTTAGTTACTTTGGAAAAAAATATATTTTTTTAGTTTCTTTGGAAAAAAATGTTTTTTTTAGTTACTTTGGAAAAAAAAATATTTTTTTAGTTACTTTGGAAAAAAAAATATTTTTTTAGTTACTTTGGAAAAAAAAATATTTTTTTAGTTTCTTTGGAAAAAAAAATATTTTTTTAGTTACTTTGGAAAAAAAATATTTTTTTAGTTACTTTGGAAAAAAAATATTTTTTTAGTTACTTTGGAAAAAAAAATATTTTTTTAGTTACTTTGGAAAAAAAATATTTTTTTAGTTACTTTGGGAAAAAAAATATTTTTTTAGTTACTTTGGGAAAAAAAAAAATTTTTTAGTTACTTTGGAAAAAAAAATTTTTTTTAGTTACTTTGGAAAAAAAAAAAAATTTTTAGTTTCTTTGGAAAAAAAAAATTTTTTAGTTACTTTGGAAAAAAAAAAAATTTTTTAGTTACTTTGGAAAAAAAAATATTTTTTTAGTTTCTTTGGAAAAAAAAATTTTTTTTTAGTTACTTTGGAAAAAAAAATATTTTTTTAGTTACTTTGGAAAAAAATATATTGTTTTAGTTACTTTGGAAAAAAAAATATTTTTTTAGTTACTTTGGAAAAAAAATATTTTTTTAGTTACTTTGGAAAAAAAAATATTTTTTTAGTTACTTTGGAAAAAAAATATTTTTTTAGTTACTTTGGGAAAAAAAATATTTTTTAGTTACTTTGGGAAAAAAAATAATTTTTTAGTTACTTTGGAAAAAAAATTATTTTTTTTAGTTACTTTGGAAAAAAAAATTTTTTTTTAGTTTCTTTGGAAAAAAAAAATTTTTTTTAGTTACTTTGGAAAAAAAAAATTTTTTTTAGTTACTTTGGAAAAAAAAATATTTTTTTAGTTTCTTTGGAAAAAAAATTTTTTTTTAGTTACTTTGGAAAAAAAAATATTTTTTTAGTTACTTTGGAAAAAAAAAAAATTTTTTAGTTACTTTGGAAAAAAAAAATTGTTTAGTTACTTTGGAAAAAAAAAAAATTTTTTAGTTACTTTGGAAAAAAATATATATTTTTAGTTTCTTTGGAAAAAAAATTATTTTTTTAGTTACTTTGGAAAAAAAATTATTTTTTTAGTTACTTTGGAAAAAAAAATATTTTTTTAGTTACTTTGGAAAAAAAAATATTTTTTTAGTTACTTTGGAAAAAAAATATTTTTTTAGTTACTTTGGAAAAAAAAATATTTTTTTAGTTATTTTGGAAAAAAAAATATTTTTTTAGTTACTTTTGGAAAAAAAATATTTTTTTAGTTACTTTGGAAAAAAAAATATTTTTTTAGTTACTTTGGAAAAAAAATATTTTTTTAGTTACTTTGGAAAAAAAATATTTTTTTAGTTACTTTGGAAAAAAAAATATTTTTTTAGTTACTTTGGAAAAAAAAATATTTTTTTAGTTACTTTGGGAAAAAAAATATTTTTTTAGTTACTTTGGAAAAAAAAATATTTTTTTAGTTTCTTTGGAAAAAAAAAATTTTTTTAGTTACTTTGGAAAAAAAAATATTTTTTTAGTTACTTTGGAAAAAAAAATATTTTTTTAGTTTCTTTGGAAAAAAAATATTTTTTAGTTACTTTGGAAAAAAAAATTTTTTTTTAGTTACTTTGGAAAAAAAAATATTTTTTTAGTTACTTTGGAAAAAAAAATATTTTTTTAGTTACTTTGGAAAAAAAAATATTTTTTTAGTTACTTTGGAAAAAAAAATATTTTTTTAGTTACTTTGGAAAAAAAAATATTTTTTTAGTTACTTTGGAAAAAAAAATATTTTTTTAGTTACTTTGGAAAAAAAAAAAATTTTTTAGTTACTTTGGAAAAAAAAATATTTTTTTAGTTACTTTGGGAAAAAAAATTTTTTTTTTAGTTACTTTGGAAAAAAAAATTTTTTTTAGTTACTTTGAAAAAAAAATATTTTTTTAGTTACTTTGGAAAAAAAAATATTTTTTTAGTTTCTTTGGAAAAAAAAATATTTTTTTAGTTACTTTGGAAAAAAAATATATTTTTAGTTACTTTGGAAAAAAAAATTTTTTTTTAGTTTCTTTGGAAAAAATTTTTTTTTTTTAGTTACTTTGGAAAAAAAAATATTTTTTAGTTTCTTTGGAAAAAAAAATTTTTTTTAGTTACTTTGGAAAAAAAAATATTTTTTTAGTTACTTTGGAAAAAAAAAAATTTTTTTAGTTACTTTGGAAAAAAAAATATTTTTTTAGTTTCTTTGGAAAAAAAAATATTTTTTTAGTTACTTTGGAAAAAAAAAAAATTTTTTAGTTACTTTGGAAAATTTTTTTTTTTTTAGTTATTTTGGAAAAAAAAATATTTTTTTAGTTACTTTGGAAAAAAAAATATTTTTTTAGTTACTTTGGAAAAAAAATATTTTTTTAGTTACTTTGGAAAAAAAATATTTTTTTAGTTACTTTGGAAAAAAAAATATTTTTTTAGTTACTTTGGAAAAAAAAATATTTTTTTAGTTACTTTGGGAAAAAAAATATTTTTTTAGTTACTTTGGAAAAAAAAATATTTTTTTAGTTTCTTTGGAAAAAAAAAAATTTTTTAGTTACTTTGGAAAAAAAAAATTTTTTTTAGTTACTTTGGAAAAAAAAATATTTTTTTAGTTACTTTGGAAAAAAAAATATTTTTTTAGTTACTTTGGAAAAAAAAATATTTTTTTAGTTACTTTGGAAAAAAAAATATTTTTTTAGTTACTTTGGAAAAAAAAATATTTTTTTAGTTACTTTGGAAAAAAAATATATTTTTTAGTTACTTTGGAAAAAAAAATATTTTTTTAGTTACTTTGGGAAAAAAAAAATTTTTTTTAGTTACTTTGGAAAAAAAAAATTTTTTTAGTTACTTTGGAAAAAAAAATATTTTTTTAGTTACTTTGGAAAAAAAAATATTTTTTTAGTTTCTTTGGAAAAAAAAATATTTTTTTAGTTACTTTGGAAAAAAAATATATTTTTTAGTTACTTTGGAAAAAAAATTTTTTTTTTAGTTTCTTTGGAAAAAATTTTTTTTTTTTAGTTACTTTGGAAAAAAAAATATTTTTTTAGTTTCTTTGGAAAAAAAAAATTTTTTTAGTTACTTTGGAAAAAAAAATATTTTTTTAGTTACTTTGGAAAAAAAAATTTTTTTTTAGTTACTTTGGAAAAAAAAATATTTTTTTAGTTTCTTTGGAAAAAAATATATTTTTTTAGTTACTTTGGAAAAAAAAATATTTTTGTTAGTTACTTTGGAAAAAAAATATTTTTTTAGTTACTTTGGAAAAAAAAATATTTTTTTAGTTACTTTGGGAAAAAAAATATTTTTTTAGTTACTTTGGAAAAAAAAATATTTTTTTAGTTACTTTGGGAAAAAAAAAAAAATTTTAGTTACTTTGGAAAAAAAAAATTTTTTTTAGTTACTTTGGAAAAAAAAAATTTTTTTTAGTTACTTTGGAAAAAAAAATTTTTTTTAGTTACTTTGGAAAAAAAAATATTTTTTTAGTTACTTTGGAAAAAAAAAAATTTTTTTAGTTACTTTGGAAAAAAAAATATTTTTTTAGTTACTTTGGAAAAAAATATATTTTTTAGTTACTTTGGAAAAAAAAAAATTTTTTTAGTTACTTTGGGAAAAAAAAATTTTTTTTTAGTTACTTTGGAAAAAAAAAAATTTTTTAGTTACTTTGGAAAAAAAAAATTTTTTTAGTTACTTTGGAAAAAAAAATATTTTTTTAGTTTCTTTGGAAAAAAAAATATTTTTTTAGTTACTTTGGAAAAAAAATATTTTTTTTAGTTACTTTGGAAAAAAAAATTTTTTTTTAGTTTCTTTGGAAAAAAAAAATTTTTTTTAGTTACTTTGGGAAAAAAAATATTTTTTTAGTTTCTTTGGAAAAAAAATTTTTTTTTAGTTACTTTGGAAAAAAAAATATTTTTTTAGTTACTTTGGAAAAAAAAATATTTTTTTAGTTACTTTGGAAAAAAAAATATTTTTTTAGTTACTTTGGAAAAAAAAATATTTTTTTAGTTACTTTGGAAAAAAAAATATTTTTTTAGTTACTTTGGAAAAAAAAATATTTTTTTAGTTACTTTGGAAAAAAAAATATTTTTTTAGTTACTTTGGAAAAAAAAATATTTTTTTAGTTACTTTGGAAAAAAAAATATTTTTTTAGTTACTTTGGAAAAAAAAATATTTTTTTAGTTACTTTGGAAAAAAAAATATTTTTTTAGTTACTTTGGAAAAAAAAATATTTTTTTAGTTACTTTGGAAAAAAAAATATTTTTTTAGTTACTTTGGAAAAAAAAATATTTTTTTAGTTACTTTGGAAAAAAAAAATTTTTTTTAGTTACTTTGGGAAAAAAAATTATTTTTTAGTTACTTTGGAAAAAAAAATATTTTTTTAGTTACTTTGGAAAAAAAAATATTTTTTTAGTTACTTTGGAAAAAAAAATATTTTTTTAGTTACTTTGGAAAAAAAAATATTTTTTTAGTTACTTTGGAAAAAAAAATATTTTTTTAGTTACTTTGGAAAAAAAATATTTTTTTAGTTACTTTGGAAAAAAAAATATTTTTTTAGTTATTTTGGAAAAAAAAATATTTTTTTAGTTACTTTGGAAAAAAAAATATTTTTTTAGTTACTTTGGAAAAAAAAATATTTTTTTAGTTACTTTGGAAAAAAAATATTTTTTTAGTTACTTTGGAAAAAAAAAATTTTTTTAGTTACTTTGGAAAAAAAAATATTTTTTTAGTTACTTTGGAAAAAAAAAATTTTTTAGTTACTTTGGAAAAAAAAAAAATTTTTTAGTTACTTTGGAAAAAAAATTTTTTTTTTAGTTTCTTTGGAAAATTTTTTTTTTTTTAGTTACTTTGGAAAAAAATATATTTTTTTAGTTACTTTGGAAAAAAAAATATTTTTTTAGTTTCTTTGGAAAAAAAAATATTTTTTTAGTTACTTTGGAAAAAAATATTTTTTTTTAGTTACTTTGGAAAAAAAAATATTTTTTTAGTTACTTTGGAAAAAAAAATATTTTTTTAGTTACTTTGGAAAAAAAAATATTTTTTAGTTACTTTGGAAAAAAAAATATTTTTTTAGTTACTTTGGGAAAAAAAATATTTTTTTAGTTACTTTGGAAAAAAAAATATTTTTTTAGTTTCTTTGGAAAAAAAATATTTTTTTTAGTTACTTTGGAAAAAAAAATATTTTTTTAGTTTCTTTGGAAAAAAAAATAATTTTTTAGTTACTTTGGAAAAAAAAATATTTTTTTAGTTACTTTGGAAAAAAAAATATTTTTTTAGTTACTTTGGAAAAAAAAATATTTTTTTAGTTTCTTTGGAAAAAAATATATTTTTTTAGTTACTTTGGAAAAAAAAATATTTTTGTTAGTTACTTTGGAAAAAAAATATTTTTTTAGTTACTTTGGAAAAAAAAATATTTTTTTAGTTACTTTGGAAAAAAAATATTTTTTTAGTTACTTTGGGAAAAAAAATATTTTTTTAGTTACTTTGGAAAAAAAAATATTTTTTTAGTTACTTTGGGAAAAAAATATTTTTTTAGTTACTTTGGAAAAAAAAATTTTTTTTTAGTTACTTTGGGAAAAAAAATATTTTTTTAGTTACTTTGGAAAAAAAAAAATTTTTTTAGTTACTTTGGAAAAAAAAATTTTTTTTTAGTTTCTTTGGAAAAAAAATTTTTTTTTTAGTTACTTTGGAAAAAAAAATATTTTTTTAGTTACTTTGGAAAAAAAAATTTTTTTTTAGTTACTTTGGAAAAAAAAAAAATTTTTTAGTTACTTTGGAAAAAAAAAAAAATTTTTAGTTACTTTGGAAAAAAATATATATTTTTAGTTTCTTTGGAAAAAAAAATATTTTTTTAGTTACTTTGGAAAAAAAAATATTTTTTTAGTTACTTTGGAAAAAAAAATATTTTTTTAGTTACTTTGGAAAAAAAAATATTTTTTTAGTTACTTTGGAAAAAAAATATTTTTTTAGTTACTTTGGAAAAAAAAATATTTTTTTAGTTATTTTGGAAAAAAAAATATTTTTTTAGTTACTTTTGGAAAAAAAAATATTTTTTTAGTTACTTTGGAAAAAAAAATATTTTTTTAGTTACTTTGGAAAAAAATATATATTTTTAGTTTCTTTGGAAAAAAAAATATTTTTTTAGTTACTTTGGAAAAAAAAATATTTTTTTAGTTACTTTGGAAAAAAAAATATTTTTTTAGTTACTTTGGAAAAAAAAATATTTTTTTAGTTACTTTGGAAAAAAAATATTTTTTTAGTTACTTTGGAAAAAAAAATATTTTTTTAGTTATTTTGGAAAAAAAAATATTTTTTTAGTTACTTTTGGAAAAAAAAATATTTTTTTAGTTTGGAAAAAAAAATATTTTTTTAGTTACTTTGGAAAAAAAATATTTTTTTTAGTTTCTTTGGAAAAAAAAAAAAATTTTAGTTACTTTGGAAAAAAAATTTTTTTTTTAGTTTCTTTGGAAAAAAAAAAAAAATTTTAGTTACTTTGGAAAAAAATATATTTTTTTAGTTACTTTGGAAAAAAATATTTTTTTTTAGTTACTTTGGAAAAAAAAATATTTTTTTAGTTACTTTGGAAAAAAAAAATTTTTTTTAGTTTCTTTGGAAAAAATTTTTTTTTTTTAGTTACTTTGGAAAAAAAAATATTTTTTTAGTTACTTTGGAAAAAAAAAAATTTTTTTAGTTACTTTGGAAAAAAAAAAATTTTTTTAGTTACTTTGGAAAAAAAAAAAAATTTTTAGTTACTTTGGAAAAAAATATATATTTTTAGTTTCTTTGGAAAAAAAAATATTTTTTTAGTTACTTTGGAAAAAAAAATATTTTTTTAGTTACTTTGGAAAAAAAAATATTTTTTTAGTTACTTTGGAAAAAAAAATATTTTTTTAGTTACTTTGGAAAAAAAATATTTTTTTAGTTACTTTGGAAAAAAAAATATTTTTTTAGTTATTTTGGAAAAAAAAATATTTTTTTAGTTACTTTTGGAAAAAAAAATATTTTTTTAGTTACTTTGGAAAAAAAAATATTTTTTTAGTTACTTTGGAAAAAAATATATATTTTTAGTTTCTTTGGAAAAAAAAATATTTTTTTAGTTACTTTGGAAAAAAAAATATTTTTTTAGTTACTTTGGAAAAAAAAATATTTTTTTAGTTACTTTGGAAAAAAAAATATTTTTTTAGTTACTTTGGAAAAAAAATATTTTTTTAGTTACTTTGGAAAAAAAAATATTTTTTTAGTTATTTTGGAAAAAAAAATATTTTTTTAGTTACTTTTGGAAAAAAAAATATTTTTTTAGTTTGGAAAAAAAAATATTTTTTTAGTTACTTTGGAAAAAAAATATTTTTTTTAGTTTCTTTGGAAAAAAAAAAAAATTTTTAGTTACTTTGGAAAAAAAAAAATTTTTTTAGTTTCTTTGGAAAAAAAAAAAATTTTTTAGTTACTTTGGAAAAAAATATATTTTTTTAGTTACTTTGGAAAAAAATATTTTTTTTTAGTTACTTTGGAAAAAAAAATATTTTTTTAGTTACTTTGGAAAAAAAAATATTTTTTTAGTTACTTTGGAAAAAAAAATATTTTTTAGTTACTTTGGAAAAAAAATATTTTTTTAGTTACTTTGGGAAAAAAAATATTTTTTTAGTTACTTTGGAAAAAAAAAAATCTTTTTAGTTTCTTTGGAAAAAAAATATATTTTTTAGTTACTTTGGAAAAAAAATTTTTTTTTTAGTTTCTTTGGAAAAAAAAATAATTTTTTAGTTACTTTGGAAAAAAAAATATTTTTTTAGTTACTTTGGAAAAAAAAATATTTTTTTAGTTACTTTGGAAAAAAAAATATTTTTTTAGTTTCTTTGGAAAAAAATATATTTTTTTAGTTACTTTGGAAAAAAAAATATTTTTGTTAGTTACTTTGGAAAAAAAATATTTTTTTAGTTACTTTGGAAAAAAAAATATTTTTTTAGTTACTTTGGAAAAAAAATATTTTTTTAGTTACTTTGGGAAAAAAAATATTTTTTTAGTTACTTTGGAAAAAAAAATATTTTTTTAGTTACTTTGGAAAAAAAAATATTTTTTTAGTTACTTTGGAAAAAAAAATATTTTTTTAGTTACTTTGGAAAAAAAAATATTTTTTTAGTTACTTTGGAAAAAAAAATATTTTTTTAGTTACTTTGGAAAAAAATATATTGTTTTAGTTACTTTGGAAAAAAATATTTTTTTTTAGTTACTTTGGAAAAAAAAATATTTTTTTAGTTACTTTGGAAAAAAAAATATTTTTTTAGTTACTTTGGAAAAAAAAATATTTTTTAGTTACTTTGGAAAAAAAAATATTTTTTTAGTTACTTTGGGAAAAAATATATTTTTTTAGTTACTTTGGAAAAAAATATATTTTTTTAGTTTCTTTGGAAAAAAATGTTTTTTTTAGTTACTTTGGAAAAAAAAATATTTTTTTAGTTACTTTGGAAAAAAAAATATTTTTTTAGTTACTTTGGAAAAAAAAATATTTTTTTAGTTTCTTTGGAAAAAAAAATATTTTTTTAGTTACTTTGGAAAAAAAATATTTTTTTAGTTACTTTGGAAAAAAAATATTTTTTTAGTTACTTTGGAAAAAAAAATATTTTTTTAGTTACTTTGGAAAAAAAATATTTTTTTAGTTACTTTGGGAAAAAAAATATTTTTTTAGTTACTTTGGGAAAAAAAATAATTTTTTAGTTACTTTGGAAAAAAAAAATTTTTTTTAGTTACTTTGGAAAAAAAAAATTTTTTTTAGTTTCTTTGGAAAAAAAAAAATTTTTTTAGTTACTTTGGAAAAAAAAAAAATTTTTTAGTTACTTTGGAAAAAAAAATATTTTTTTAGTTTCTTTGGAAAAAAAAATTTTTTTTTAGTTACTTTGGAAAAAAAAATATTTTTTTAGTTACTTTGGAAAAAAATATATTGTTTTAGTTACTTTGGAAAAAAAAATATTTTTTTAGTTACTTTGGAAAAAAAATATTTTTTTAGTTACTTTGGAAAAAAAAATATTTTTTTAGTTACTTTGGAAAAAAAATATTTTTTTAGTTACTTTGGGAAAAAAAATATTTTTTTAGTTACTTTGGGAAAAAAAATAATTTTTTAGTTACTTTGGAAAAAAAATTATTTTTTTTAGTTACTTTGGAAAAAAAAATTTTTTTTTAGTTTCTTTGGAAAAAAAAAAATTTTTTTAGTTACTTTGGAAAAAAAAAATTTTTTTTTAGTTACTTTGGAAAAAAAAATATTTTTTTAGTTTCTTTGGAAAAAAAAATTTTTTTTTAGTTACTTTGGAAAAAAAAATATTTTTTTAGTTACTTTGGAAAAAAAAAAAATTTTTTAGTTACTTTGGAAAAAAAAAAAATTGTTTAGTTACTTTGGAAAAAAAAAAAATTTTTTAGTTACTTTGGAAAAAAATATATATTTTTAGTTTCTTTGGAAAAAAAATTATTTTTTTAGTTACTTTGGAAAAAAATTTATTTTTTTAGTTACTTTGGAAAAAAAAATATTTTTTTAGTTACTTTGGAAAAAAAAATATTTTTTTAGTTACTTTGGAAAAAAAATATTTTTTTAGTTACTTTGGAAAAAAAAATATTTTTTTAGTTATTTTGGAAAAAAAAATATTTTTTTAGTTACTTTTGGAAAAAAAATATTTTTTTAGTTACTTTGGAAAAAAAAATATTTTTTTAGTTACTTTGGAAAAAAAATATTTTTTTAGTTACTTTGGAAAAAAAATATTTTTTTAGTTACTTTGGAAAAAAAAATATTTTTTTAGTTACTTTGGAAAAAAAAATATTTTTTTAGTTACTTTGGGAAAAAAAATATTTTTTTAGTTACTTTGGAAAAAAAAATATTTTTTTAGTTTCTTTGGAAAAAAAAAATTTTTTTAGTTACTTTGGAAAAAAAAATATTTTTTTAGTTACTTTGGAAAAAAAAAAATTTTTTTAGTTTCTTTGGAAAAAAAAAAAATTTTTTAGTTACTTTGGAAAAAAAAATTTTTTTTTAGTTACTTTGGAAAAAAAAATATTTTTTTAGTTACTTTGGAAAAAAAAATATTTTTTTAGTTACTTTGGAAAAAAAAATATTTTTTTAGTTACTTTGGAAAAAAAAATATTTTTTTAGTTACTTTGGAAAAAAAAATATTTTTTTAGTTACTTTGGAAAAAAAAATATTTTTTTAGTTACTTTGGAAAAAAAAAATATTTTTTAGTTACTTTGGAAAAAAAAATATTTTTTTAGTTACTTTGGGAAAAAAAATTTTTTTTTTAGTTACTTTGGAAAAAAAAATTTTTTTTAGTTACTTTGGAAAAAAAAATATTTTTTTAGTTACTTTGGAAAAAAAAATATTTTTTTAGTTTCTTTGGAAAAAAAAATATTTTTTTAGTTACTTTGGAAAAAAAATATATTTTTTAGTTACTTTGGAAAAAAAAAATTTTTTTTAGTTTCTTTGGAAAAAAATTTTTTTTTTTAGTTACTTTGGAAAAAAAAATATTTTTTTAGTTTCTTTGGAAAAAAAAATTTTTTTTAGTTACTTTGGAAAAAAAAAAATTTTTTTAGTTACTTTGGAAAAAAAAAAATTTTTTTAGTTACTTTGGAAAAAAAAATATTTTTTTAGTTTCTTTGGAAAAAAAAATATTTTTTTAGTTACTTTGGAAAAAAAAAAATTTTTTTAGTTACTTTGGAAATTTTTTTTTTTTTTAGTTATTTTGGAAAAAAAAATATTTTTTTAGTTACTTTGGAAAAAAAAATATTTTTTTAGTTACTTTGGAAAAAAAATATTTTTTTAGTTACTTTGGAAAAAAAATATTTTTTTAGTTACTTTGGAAAAAAAATATTTTTTTAGTTACTTTGGAAAAAAAAATATTTTTTGTTACTTTGGAAAAAAAAATATTTTTTTAGTTACTTTGGGAAAAAAAATATTTTTTTAGTTACTTTGGAAAAAAAAATATTTTTTTAGTTTCTTTGGAAAAAAAAAAATTTTTTAGTTACTTTGGAAAAAAAAATATTTTTTTAGTTACTTTGGAAAAAAAAAAATTTTTTTAGTTTCTTTGGAAAAAAAAATATTTTTTTAGTTACTTTGGGAAAAAAAATTTTTTTTTAGTTACTTTGGAAAAAAAAATATTTTTTTAGTTACTTTGGAAAAAAAAATATTTTTTTAGTTACTTTGGAAAAAAAAATATTTTTTTAGTTACTTTGGAAAAAAAAATATTTTTTTAGTTACTTTGGAAAAAAAAATATTTTTTTAGTTACTTTGGAAAAAAAAATATTTTTTTAGTTACTTTGGAAAAAAAATATATTTTTTAGTTACTTTGGAAAAAAAAATATTTTTTTAGTTACTTTGGGAAAAAATTTTTTTTTTTTAGTTACTTTGGAAAAAAAAATTTTTTTTAGTTACTTTGGAAAAAAAAATATTTTTTTAGTTACTTTGGAAAAAAAAATATTTTTTTAGTTTCTTTGGAAAAAAAAATATTTTTTTAGTTACTTTGGAAAAAAAATATATTTTTTAGTTACTTTGGAAAAAAAAATTTTTTTTTAGTTTCTTTGGAAAAAAATTTTTTTTTTTAGTTACTTTGGAAAAAAAAATATTTTTTTAGTTTCTTTGGAAAAAAAAAATTTTTTTAGTTACTTTGGAAAAAAAAATATTTTTTTAGTTACTTTGGAAAAAAAAATTTTTTTTTAGTTACTTTGGAAAAAAATATATTTTTTTAGTTTCTTTGGAAAAAAATATATTTTTTTAGTTACTTTGGAAAAAAAAATATTTTTGTTAGTTACTTTGGAAAAAAAATATTTTTTTAGTTACTTTGGAAAAAAAAATATTTTTTTAGTTACTTTGGGAAAAAAAATATTTTTTTAGTTACTTTGGAAAAAAAAATATTTTTTTAGTTACTTTGGGAAAAAAAAAAAAATTTTAGTTACTTTGGAAAAAAAAATTTTTTTTTAGTTACTTTGGAAAAAAAAAAATTTTTTTAGTTACTTTGGAAAAAAAAATTTTTTTTAGTTACTTTGGAAAAAAAAATATTTTTTTAGTTACTTTGGAAAAAAAAATATTTTTTTAGTTACTTTGGAAAAAAAAATATTTTTTTAGTTACTTTGGAAAAAAATATATTTTTTAGTTACTTTGGAAAAAAAAATATTTTTTTAGTTACTTTGGGAAAAAAAATTTTTTTTTTAGTTACTTTGGAAAAAAAAAATTTTTTTAGTTACTTTGGAAAAAAAAATTTTTTTTAGTTACTTTGGAAAAAAAAATATTTTTTTAGTTTCTTTGGAAAAAAAAATATTTTTTTAGTTACTTTGGAAAAAAAATATTTTTTTTAGTTACTTTGGAAAAAAAAAATTTTTTTTAGTTTCTTTGGAAAAAAAAAAATTTTTTTAGTTACTTTGGGAAAAAAAATATTTTTTTAGTTTCTTTGGAAAAAAATTTTTTTTTAGTTACTTTGGAAAAAAAAATATTTTTTTAGTTACTTTGGAAAAAAAAATATTTTTTTAGTTACTTTGGAAAAAAAAATATTTTTTTAGTTACTTTGGAAAAAAAAATATTTTTTTAGTTACTTTGGAAAAAAAAATATTTTTTTAGTTACTTTGGAAAAAAAAATATTTTTTTAGTTACTTTGGAAAAAAAATATATTTTTTTAGTTACTTTGGAAAAAAAAATATTTTTTTAGTTACTTTGGAAAAAAAAATATTTTTTTAGTTACTTTGGAAAAAAAAATATTTTTTTAGTTACTTTGGAAAAAAAAATATTTTTTTAGTTACTTTGGAAAAAAAAATATTTTTTTAGTTACTTTGGAAAAAAAAATATTTTTTTAGTTACTTTGGAAAAAAAAATTTTTTTTTAGTTACTTTGGGAAAAAAAATTATTTTTTAGTTACTTTGGAAAAAAAAATATTTTTTTAGTTACTTTGGAAAAAAAAATATTTTTTTAGTTACTTTGGAAAAAAAAATATTTTTTTAGTTACTTTGGAAAAAAAAATATTTTTTTAGTTACTTTGGAAAAAAAAATATTTTTTTAGTTACTTTGGAAAAAAAATATTTTTTTAGTTACTTTGGAAAAAAAAATATTTTTTTAGTTATTTTGGAAAAAAAAATATTTTTTTAGTTACTTTGGAAAAAAAAATATTTTTTTAGTTACTTTGGAAAAAAAAATATTTTTTTAGTTACTTTGGAAAAAAAATATTTTTTTAGTTACTTTGGAAAAAAAAAATTTTTTTAGTTACTTTGGAAAAAAAAATATTTTTTTAGTTACTTTGGAAAAAAAAAATTTTTTTAGTTACTTTGGAAAAAAAAAAATTTTTTTAGTTACTTTGGAAAAAATTTTTTTTTTTTAGTTTCTTTGGAAAAATTTTTTTTTTTTAGTT
The DNA here is from genome assembly GCF_949748355.1 of Melanostigma gelatinosum. Taxonomy (NCBI): domain Eukaryota; kingdom Metazoa; phylum Chordata; class Actinopteri; order Perciformes; family Zoarcidae; genus Melanostigma; species Melanostigma gelatinosum. Next base: position 74,173 of record NW_027634925.1, read on the forward strand.
ACTTTGGAAAAAAATATATTTTTTTAGTTACTTTGGAAAAAAAAATATTTTTTTAGTTTCTTTGGAAAAAAAAATATTTTTTTAGTTACTTTGGGAAAAAAAATATTTTTTTAGTTACTTTGGAAAAAAATATATTTTTTTAGTTACTTTGGAAAAAAATATTTTTTTTTAGTTACTTTGGAAAAAAAAATATTTTTTTAGTTACTTTGGAAAAAAAAATATTTTTTTAGTTACTTTGGAAAAAAAAATATTTTTTAGTTACTTTGGAAAAAAAAATATTTTTTTAGTTACTTTGGGAAAAAAAATATTTTTTTAGTTACTTTGGAAAAAAAAATATTTTTTTAGTTTCTTTGGAAAAAAAATATTTTTTTTAGTTACTTTGGAAAAAAAAATATTTTTTTAGTTTCTTTGGAAAAAAAAAAAATTTTTTAGTTACTTTGGAAAAAAAAATATTTTTTTAGTTACTTTGGAAAAAAAAATATTTTTTTAGTTACTTTGGAAAAAAAAATATTTTTTTAGTTTCTTTGGAAAAAAATATATTTTTTTAGTTACTTTGGAAAAAAAAATATTTTTGTTAGTTACTTTGGAAATAAAATATTTTTTTAGTTACTTTGGAAAAAAAAATATTTTTTTAGTTACTTTGGAAAAAAAATATTTTTTTAGTTACTTTGGGAAAAAAAATATTTTTTTAGTTACTTTGGAAAAAAAAATATTTTTTTAGTTACTTTGGGAAAAAAATATTTTTTTAGTTACTTTGGAAAAAAAAATTTTTTTTTAGTTACTTTGGGAAAAAAAATAATTTTTTAGTTACTTTGGAAAAAAAAAATTTTTTTTAGTTACTTTGGAAAAAAAAAATATTTTTTTAGTTTCTTTGGAAAAAAAAATATTTTTTTAGTTACTTTGGAAAAAAAAAAATTTTTTTAGTTACTTTGGAAAAAAAAATTTTTTTTTAGTTTCTTTGGAAAAAAAAATTTTTTTTTAGTTACTTTGGAAAAAAAAAATTTTTTTAGTTACTTTGGAAAAAAAAAAATTTTTTTAGTTACTTTGGAAAAAAAAAAATTTTTTTAGTTACTTTGGAAAAAAAAAAAAAATTTTAGTTACTTTGGAAAAAAATATATATTTTTAGTTTCTTTGGAAAAAAAAATATTTTTTTAGTTACTTTGGAAAAAAAAATATTTTTTTAGTTACTTTGGAAAAAAAAATATTTTTTTAGTTACTTTGGAAAAAAAAATATTTTTTTAGTTACTTTGGAAAAAAAATATTTTTTTAGTTACTTTGGAAAAAAAAATATTTTTTTAGTTATTTTGGAAAAAAAAATATTTTTTTAGTTACTTTTGGAAAAAAAAATATTTTTTTAGTTACTTTGGAAAAAAAAATATTTTTTTAGTTACTTTGGAAAAAAATATATATTTTTAGTTTCTTTGGAAAAAAAAATATTTTTTTAGTTACTTTGGAAAAAAAAATATTTTTTTAGTTACTTTGGAAAAAAAAATATTTTTTTAGTTACTTTGGAAAAAAAATATTTTTTTAGTTACTTTGGAAAAAAAATATTTTTTTAGTTACTTTGGAAAAAAAAATATTTTTTTAGTTATTTTGGAAAAAAAAATATTTTTTTAGTTACTTTTGGAAAAAAAAATATTTTTTTAGTTTGGAAAAAAAAATATTTTTTTAGTTACTTTGGAAAAAAAATATTTTTTTTAGTTTCTTTGGAAAAAAAAAATTTTTTTTAGTTACTTTGGAAAAAAAATTTTTTTTTTAGTTTCTTTGGAAAAAAAAAAAAATTTTTAGTTACTTTGGAAAAAAATATATTTTTTTAGTTACTTTGGAAAAAAATATTTTTTTTTAGTTACTTTGGAAAAAAAAATATTTTTTTAGTTACTTTGGAAAAAAAAATATTTTTTTAGTTACTTTGGAAAAAAAAATATTTTTTAGTTACTTTGGAAAAAAAATATTTTTTTAGTTACTTTGGGAAAAAAAATATTTTTTTAGTTACTTTGGAAAAAAAAAATTTTTTTTAGTTTCTTTGGAAAAAAAATATATTTTTTAGTTACTTTGGAAAAAAAAATTTTTTTTTAGTTTCTTTGGAAAAAAAAATAATTTTTTAGTTACTTTGGAAAAAAAAATATTTTTTTAGTTACTTTGGAAAAAAAAATATTTTTTTAGTTACTTTGGAAAAAAAAATATTTTTTTAGTTTCTTTGGAAAAAAATATATTTTTTTAGTTACTTTGGAAAAAAAAATATTTTTGTTAGTTACTTTGGAAAAAAAATATTTTTTTAGTTACTTTGGAAAAAAAAATATTTTTTTAGTTACTTTGGAAAAAAAATATTTTTTTAGTTACTTTGGGAAAAAAAATATTTTTTTAGTTACTTTGGAAAAAAAAATATTTTTTTAGTTACTTTGGGAAAAAAAATATTTTTTTAGTTACTTTGGAAAAAAAAAATTTTTTTTAGTTACTTTGGGAAAAAAAATAATTTTTTAGTTACTTTGGAAAAAAAAAATTTTTTTTAGTTACTTTGGAAAAAAAAATATTTTTTTAGTTTCTTTGGAAAAAAAAAATTTTTTTTAGTTACTTTGGAAAAAAAAAATTTTTTTTAGTTACTTTGGAAAAAAAAATATTTTTTTAGTTTCTTTGGAAAAAAAATTTTTTTTTTAGTTACTTTGGAAAAAAAAATATTTTTTTAGTTACTTTGGAAAAAAAAAATTGTTTTAGTTACTTTGGAAAAAAAAAAATTTTTTTTAGTTACTTTGGAAAAAAAAAATTTTTTTTAGTTACTTTGGAAAAAAATATATATTTTTAGTTTCTTTGGAAAAAAAAATATTTTTTTAGTTACTTTGGAAAAAAAAATATTTTTTTAGTTACTTTGGAAAAAAAAATATTTTTTTAGTTACTTTGGAAAAAAAAATATTTTTTTAGTTACTTTGGAAAAAAAATATTTTTTTAGTTACTTTGGAAAAAAAAATATTTTTTTAGTTATTTTGGAAAAAAAAATATTTTTTTAGTTACTTTTGGAAAAAAAAATATTTTTTTAGTTACTTTGGAAAAAAATATATTTTTTTAGTTACTTTGGAAAAAAAAATATTTTTTTAGTTTCTTTGGAAAAAAAAATATTTTTTTAGTTACTTTGGGAAAAAAAATATTTTTTTAGTTACTTTGGAAAAAAAAATATTTTTTTAGTTACTTTGGAAAAAAAAATATTTTTTTAGTTACTTTGGAAAAAAAAATATTTTTTTAGTTACTTTGGAAAAAAAAATATTTTTTTAGTTACTTTGGAAAAAAAAATATTTTTTTAGTTACTTTGGAAAAAAATATATTGTTTTAGTTACTTTGGAAAAAAATATTTTTTTTTAGTTACTTTGGAAAAAAAAATATTTTTTTAGTTACTTTGGAAAAAAAAATATTTTTTTAGTTACTTTGGAAAAAAAAATATTTTTTAGTTACTTTGGAAAAAAAAATATTTTTTTAGTTACTTTGGGAAAAAATATATTTTTTTAGTTACTTTGGAAAAAATATATTTTTTTAGTTTCTTTGGAAAAAAAATATTTTTTTTAGTTACTTTGGAAAAAAAAATATTTTTTTAGTTACTTTGGAAAAAAAAATATTTTTTTAGTTACTTTGGAAAAAAAAATATTTTTTTAGTTTCTTTGGAAAAAAAAATATTTTTTTAGTTACTTTGGAAAAAAAAATATTTTTTTAGTTACTTTGGAAAAAAAATATTTTTTTAGTTACTTTGGAAAAAAAAATATTTTTTTAGTTACTTTGGAAAAAAAATATTTTTTTAGTTACTTTGGGAAAAAAAATATTTTTTTAGTTACTTTGGGAAAAAAAATAATTTTTTAGTTACTTTGGAAAAAAAAATATTTTTTTAGTTTGGAAAAAAAAATATTTTTTTAGTTACTTTGGAAAAAAAATATTTTTTTTAGTTTCTTTGGAAAAAAAAATTTTTTTTAGTTACTTTGGAAAAAAAATTTTTTTTTTAGTTTCTTTGGAAAAAAAAAAAAATTTTTAGTTACTTTGGAAAAAAATATATTTTTTTAGTTACTTTGGAAAAAAAAATATTTTTTTAGTTTCTTTGGAAAAAAAAATATTTTTTTAGTTACTTTGGGAAAAAAAATATTTTTTTAGTTACTTTGGAAAAAAAAATATTTTTTTAGTTACTTTGGAAAAAAAAATATTTTTTTAGTTACTTTGGAAAAAAAAATATTTTTTTAGTTACTTTGGAAAAAAATATATTGTTTTAGTTACTTTGGAAAAAAATATTTTTTTTTAGTTACTTTGGAAAAAAAAATATTTTTTTAGTTACTTTGGAAAAAAAAATATTTTTTTAGTTACTTTGGAAAAAAAATTATTTTTTAGTTACTTTGGAAAAAAAAATATTTTTTTAGTTACTTTGGGAAAAAATATATTTTTTTAGTTACTTTGGAAAAAAATATATTTTTTTAGTTACTTTGGAAAAAAAAATATTTTTTTAGTTACTTTGGAAAAAAAATATTTTTTTAGTTACTTTGGAAAAAAAAATATTTTTTTAGTTACTTTGGAAAAAAAATATTTTTTTAGTTACTTTGGGAAAAAAAATATTTTTTTAGTTACTTTGGGAAAAAAATAATTTTTTAGTTACTTTGGAAAAAAAAAATTTTTTTTAGTTACTTTGGAAAAAAAAAAATTTTTTTAGTTTCTTTGGAAAAAAAAAAAATTTTTTAGTTACTTTGGAAAAAAAAATATTTTTTTAGTTACTTTGGAAAAAAATATATTGTTTTAGTTACTTTGGAAAAAAATATTTTTTTTTAGTTACTTTGGAAAAAAAAATATTTTTTTAGTTACTTTGGAAAAAAAAATATTTTTTTAGTTACTTTGGAAAAAAAAATATTTTTTAGTTACTTTGGAAAAAAAAATATTTTTTTAGTTACTTTGGGAAAAAATATATTTTTTTAGTTACTTTGGAAAAAAATATATTTTTTTAGTTACTTTGGAAAAAAAAATATTTTTTTAGTTACTTTGGAAAAAAAATATTTTTTTAGTTACTTTGGAAAAAAAAATATTTTTTTAGTTACTTTGGAAAAAAAATATTTTTTTAGTTACTTTGGGAAAAAAAATATTTTTTTAGTTACTTTGGGAAAAAAAATAATTTTTTAGTTACTTTGGAAAAAAAAAATTTTTTTTAGTTACTTTGGAAAAAAAAAAAAAATTTTAGTTTCTTTGGAAAAAAAAAAATTTTTTTAGTTACTTTGGAAAAAAAAAAATTTTTTTAGTTACTTTGGAAAAAAAAAAATTTTTTTAGTTTCTTTGGAAAAAAATTTTTTTTTTTAGTTACTTTGGAAAAAAAAATATTTTTTTAGTTACTTTGGAAAAAAATATATTGTTTTAGTTACTTTGGAAAAAAAAATATTTTTTTAGTTACTTTGGAAAAAAAATATTTTTTTAGTTACTTTGGAAAAAAAAATATTTTTTTAGTTACTTTGGAAAAAAAATATTTTTTTAGTTACTTTGGGAAAAAAAATATTTTTTTAGTTACTTTGGGAAAAAAAATAATTTTTTAGTTACTTTGGAAAAAAAAATTTTTTTTTTAGTTACTTTGGAAAAAAAATTTTTTTTTTAGTTTCTTTGGAAAAAAAAAATTTTTTTTAGTTACTTTGGAAAAAAAAAAATTTTTTAGTTACTTTGGAAAAAAAAATATTTTTTTAGTTTCTTTGGAAAAAAAAATTTTTTTTTAGTTACTTTGGAAAAAAAAATATTTTTTTAGTTACTTTGGAAAAAAAAAAAATTTTTTAGTTACTTTGGAAAAAAAAAAATTGTTTAGTTACTTTGGAAAAAAAAAATAATTTTTAGTTACTTTGGAAAAAAATATATATTTTTAGTTTCTTTGGAAAAAAATTTATTTTTTTAGTTACTTTGGAAAAAAAAATATTTTTTAGTTACTTTGGAAAAAAAAATATTTTTTTAGTTACTTTGGGAAAAAAAATATTTTTTTAGTTACTTTGGAAAAAAAAATATTTTTTTAGTTTCTTTGGAAAAAAAATATTTTTTTTAGTTACTTTGGAAAAAAAAATATTTTTTTAGTTTCTTTGGAAAAAAAATAATTTTTTAGTTACTTTGGAAAAAAAAATATTTTTTTAGTTACTTTGGAAAAAAAAATATTTTTTTAGTTACTTTGGAAAAAAAAATATTTTTTTAGTTTCTTTGGAAAAAAATATATTTTTTTAGTTACTTTGGAAAAAAAAATATTTTTGTTAGTTACTTTGGAAAAAAAATATTTTTTTAGTTACTTTGGAAAAAAAAATATTTTTTTAGTTACTTTGGGAAAAAAAATATTTTTTTAGTTACTTTGGAAAAAAAAATATTTTTTTAGTTACTTTGGGAAAAAAAAAAAATTTTAGTTACTTTGGAAAAAAAAAAATTTTTTTAGTTACTTTGGGGAAAAAATAATTTTTTAGTTACTTTGGAAAAAAAAAATTTTTTTTAGTTACTTTGGAAAAAAAAATATTTTTTTAGTTTCTTTGGAAAAAAAAATATTTTTTTAGTTACTTTGGAAAAAAAAAATTTTTTTTAGTTACTTTGGAAAAAAAAATATTTTTTTAGTTTCTTTGGAATTTTTTTTTTTTTTTTAGTTACTTTGGAAAAAAAAATATTTTTTTAGTTACTTTGGAAAAAAAAAAAAATTTTAGTTACTTTGGAAAAAAAAAATTTTTTTTAGTTACTTTGGGGAAAAAAATAATTTTTTAGTTACTTTGGAAAAAAAAAATTTTTTTTAGTTACTTTGGAAAAAAAAATATTTTTTTAGTTTCTTTGGAAAAAAAAATATTTTTTTAGTTACTTTGGAAAAAAAAAATTTTTTTTAGTTACTTTGGAAAAAAAAATATTTTTTTAGTTTCTTTGGAAATTTTTTTTTTTTTTTAGTTACTTTGGAAAAAAAAATATTTTTTTAGTTACTTTGGAAAAAAAAATTTTTTTTTAGTTACTTTGGAAAAAAAAAATTTTTTTTAGTTACTTTGGAAAAAAAATATATTTTTTTAGTTACTTTGGAAAAAAAAATATTTTTTTAGTTTCTTTGGAAAAAAAAATATTTTTTTAGTTACTTTGGGAAAAAAAATATTTTTTTAGTTACTTTGGAAAAAAAAATATTTTTTTAGTTACTTTGGAAAAAAAAATATTTTTTTAGTTACTTTGGAAAAAAAAATATTTTTTTAGTTACTTTGGAAAAAAAAATATTTTTTTAGTTACTTTGGAAAAAAAAATATTTTTTTAGTTACTTTGGAAAAAAATATATTGTTTTAGTTACTTTGGAAAAAAATATTTTTTTTTAGTTACTTTGGAAAAAAAAATATTTTTTTAGTTACTTTGGAAAAAAAAATATTTTTTTAGTTACTTTGGAAAAAAAAATATTTTTTAGTTACTTTGGAAAAAAAAATATTTTTTTAGTTACTTTGGGAAAAAATATATTTTTTTAGTTACTTTGGAAAAAATATATTTTTTTAGTTTCTTTGGAAAAAAAATATTTTTTTTAGTTACTTTGGAAAAAAAAATATTTTTTTAGTTACTTTGGAAAAAAAAATATTTTTTTAGTTACTTTGGAAAAAAAAATATTTTTTTAGTTTCTTTGGAAAAAAAAATATTTTTTTAGTTACTTTGGAAAAAAAAATATTTTTTTAGTTACTTTGGAAAAAAAATATTTTTTTAGTTACTTTGGAAAAAAAAATATTTTTTTAGTTACTTTGGAAAAAAAATATTTTTTTAGTTACTTTGGGAAAAAAAATATTTTTTTAGTTACTTTGGGAAAAAAAATAATTTTTTAGTTACTTTGGAAAAAAAAATATTTTTTTAGTTTGGAAAAAAAAATATTTTTTTAGTTACTTTGGAAAAAAAATATTTTTTTTAGTTTCTTTGGAAAAAAAAAATTTTTTTAGTTACTTTGGAAAAAAATTTTTTTTTTTAGTTTCTTTGGAAAAAAAAAAAAATTTTTAGTTACTTTGGAAAAAAATATATTTTTTTAGTTACTTTGGAAAAAAAAATATTTTTTTAGTTTCTTTGGAAAAAAAAATATTTTTTTAGTTACTTTGGGAAAAAAAATATTTTTTTAGTTACTTTGGAAAAAAAAATATTTTTTTAGTTACTTTGGAAAAAAAAATATTTTTTTAGTTACTTTGGAAAAAAAAATATTTTTTTAGTTACTTTGGAAAAAAATATATTGTTTTAGTTACTTTGGAAAAAAATATTTTTTTTTAGTTACTTTGGAAAAAAAAATATTTTTTTAGTTACTTTGGAAAAAAAAATATTTTTTTAGTTACTTTGGAAAAAAAATTATTTTTTAGTTACTTTGGAAAAAAAAATATTTTTTTAGTTACTTTGGGAAAAAATATATTTTTTTAGTTACTTTGGAAAAAAATATATTTTTTTAGTTACTTTGGAAAAAAAAATATTTTTTTAGTTACTTTGGAAAAAAAATATTTTTTTAGTTACTTTGGAAAAAAAAATATTTTTTTAGTTACTTTGGAAAAAAAATATTTTTTTAGTTACTTTGGGAAAAAAAATATTTTTTTAGTTACTTTGGGAAAAAAAATAATTTTTTAGTTACTTTGGAAAAAAAAAATTTTTTTTAGTTACTTTGGAAAAAAAAAAAATTTTTTAGTTTCTTTGGAAAAAAAAAAATTTTTTTAGTTACTTTGGAAAAAAAAATATTTTTTTAGTTACTTTGGAAAAAAATATATTGTTTTAGTTACTTTGGAAAAAAATATTTTTTTTTAGTTACTTTGGAAAAAAAAATATTTTTTTAGTTACTTTGGAAAAAAAAATATTTTTTTAGTTACTTTGGAAAAAAAAATATTTTTTAGTTACTTTGGAAAAAAAAATATTTTTTTAGTTACTTTGGGAAAAAATATATTTTTTTAGTTACTTTGGAAAAAAATATATTTTTTTAGTTACTTTGGAAAAAAAAATATTTTTTTAGTTACTTTGGAAAAAAAATATTTTTTTAGTTACTTTGGAAAAAAAAATATTTTTTTAGTTACTTTGGAAAAAAAATATTTTTTTAGTTACTTTGGGAAAAAAAATATTTTTTTAGTTACTTTGGGAAAAAAAATAATTTTTTAGTTACTTTGGAAAAAAAAAATTTTTTTTAGTTACTTTGGAAAAAAAAAAAAAATTTTAGTTTCTTTGGAAAAAAAAAAATTTTTTTAGTTACTTTGGAAAAAAAAAAATTTTTTTAGTTACTTTGGAAAAAAAAAATTTTTTTTAGTTTCTTTGGAAAAATTTTTTTTTTTTTAGTTACTTTGGAAAAAAAAATATTTTTTTAGTTACTTTGGAAAAAAATATATTGTTTTAGTTACTTTGGAAAAAAAAATATTTTTTTAGTTACTTTGGAAAAAAAATATTTTTTAGTTACTTTGGAAAAAAAAATATTTTTTTAGTTACTTTGGAAAAAAAAATTTTTTTTTTAGTTACTTTGGAAAAAAAAATTTTTTTTTAGTTTCTTTGGAAAAAAAAAATTTTTTTTAGTTACTTTGGAAAAAAAAAAATTTTTTAGTTACTTTGGAAAAAAAAATATTTTTTTAGTTTCTTTGGAAAAAAAAATTTTTTTTTAGTTACTTTGGAAAAAAAAATATTTTTTTAGTTACTTTGGAAAAAAAAAATTTTTTTTAGTTACTTTGGAAAAAAAAAAATTGTTTAGTTACTTTGGAAAAAAAAAAAAATTTTTAGTTACTTTGGAAAAAAATATATATTTTTAGTTTCTTTGGAAAAAAAATTATTTTTTTAGTTACTTTGGAAAAAAAAATATTTTTTAGTTACTTTGGAAAAAAAAATATTTTTTTAGTTACTTTGGGGAAAAAAATATTTTTTTAGTTACTTTGGAAAAAAAAATATTTTTTTAGTTTCTTTGGAAAAAAAATATTTTTTTTAGTTACTTTGGAAAAAAAAATATTTTTTTAGTTTCTTTGGAAAAAAAAAAATTTTTTAGTTACTTTGGAAAAAAAAATATTTTTTTAGTTACTTTGGAAAAAAAAATATTTTTTTAGTTACTTTGGAAAAAAAAATATTTTTTTAGTTTCTTTGGAAAAAAATATATTTTTTTAGTTACTTTGGAAAAAAAAATATTTTTGTTAGTTACTTTGGAAAAAAAATATTTTTTTAGTTACTTTGGAAAAAAAAATATTTTTTTAGTTACTTTGGGAAAAAAAATATTTTTTTAGTTACTTTGGAAAAAAAAATATTTTTTTAGTTACTTTGGGAAAAAAAAAAAAATTTTAGTTACTTTGGAAAAAAAAAAATTTTTTTAGTTACTTTGGGGAAAAAATAATTTTTTAGTTACTTTGGAAAAAAAAATTTTTTTTTAGTTACTTTGGAAAAAAAAATATTTTTTTAGTTTCTTTGGAAAAAAAAATATTTTTTTAGTTACTTTGGAAAAAAAAATTTTTTTTTAGTTACTTTGGAAAAAAAAATATTTTTTTAGTTTCTTTGGAAATTTTTTTTTTTTTTTAGTTACTTTGGAAAAAAAAATATTTTTTTAGTTACTTTGGAAAAAAAAAATTTTTTTTAGTTACTTTGGAAAAAAAAAAATTTTTTTAGTTACTTTGGAAAAAAAAAAAATTTTTTAGTTACTTTGGAAAAAAATATATATTTTTAGTTTCTTTGGAAAAAAAAATATTTTTTTAGTTACTTTGGAAAAAAAAATATTTTTTTAGTTACTTTGGAAAAAAAAATATTTTTTTAGTTACTTTGGAAAAAAAAATATTTTTTTAGTTACTTTGGAAAAAAAAATATTTTTTTAGTTACTTTGGAAAAAAAATATTTTTTTAGTTACTTTGGAAAAAAAAATATTTTTTTAGTTATTTTGGAAAAAAAATATTTTTTTAGTTACTTTTGGAAAAAAAATATTTTTTTAGTTACTTTGGAAAAAAAAATATTTTTTTAGTTACTTTGGAAAAAAAAATATTTTTTAGTTACTTTGGAAAAAAATATATATTTTTAGTTTCTTTGGAAAAAAAAATATTTTTTTAGTTACTTTGGAAAAAAAAATATTTTTTTAGTTACTTTGGAAAAAAAAATATTTTTTTAGTTACTTTGGAAAAAAAAATATTTTTTTAGTTACTTTGGAAAAAAATATATTTTTTTAGTTTCTTTGGAAAAAAAAATATTTTTTTAGTTACTTTGGGAAAAAAAATATTTTTTTAGTTACTTTGGAAAAAAAAATATTTTTTTAGTTACTTTGGAAAAAAAAATATTTTTTTAGTTACTTTGGAAAAAAAAATATTTTTTTAGTTACTTTGGAAAAAAAAATATTTTTTTAGTTACTTTGGAAAAAAAAATATTTTTTTAGTTACTTTGGAAAAAAATATATTTTTTTAGTTACTTTGGAAAAAAATATATTTTTTTAGTTACTTTGGAAAAAAAAATATTTTTTTAGTTACTTTTGGAAAAAAAAATATTTTTTTAGTTACTTTGGAAAAAAAAAAATTTTTTTAGTTACTTTGGAAAAAAAATATTTTTTTTAGTTTCTTTGGAAAAAAAAAATTTTTTTTAGTTACTTTGGAAAAAAAAATTTTTTTTTAGTTTCTTTGGAAAAAAAAAAAATTTTTTAGTTACTTTGGAAAAAAATATATTTTTTTAGTTACTTTGGAAAAAAATATATTTTTTTAGTTTCTTTGGAAAAAAAAATATTTATTTAGTTACTTTGGGAAAAAAAATATTTTTTTAGTTACTTTGGAAAAAAAAATATTTTTTTAGTTACTTTGGAAAAAAAAATATTTTTTTAGTTACTTTGGAAAAAAAAATATTTTTTTAGTTACTTTGGAAAAAAAAATATTTTTTTAGTTACTTTGGAAAAAAAAATATTTTTTTAGTTACTTTGGAAAAAAAAATATTTTTTTAGTTACTTTGGAAAAAAATATATTTTTTTAGTTACTTTGGAAAAAAAAATATTTTTTTAGTTTCTTTGGAAAAAAAATATTTTTTTTAGTTACTTTGGAAAAAAAAATATTTTTTTAGTTTCTTTGGAAAAAAAAAAAATTTTTAGTTACTTTGGAAAAAAAAATATTTTTTTAGTTACTTTGGAAAAAAAAATATTTTTTTAGTTACTTTGGAAAAAAAAATATTTTTTTAGTTTCTTTGGAAAAAAATATATTTTTTTAGTTACTTTGGAAAAAAAAATATTTTTGTTAGTTACTTTGGAAAAAAAATATTTTTTTAGTTACTTTGGAAAAAAAAATATTTTTTTAGTTACTTTGGGAAAAAAAATATTTTTTTAGTTACTTTGGAAAAAAAAATATTTTTTTAGTTACTTTGGGAAAAAAAAAAAAATTTTAGTTACTTTGGAAAAAAAAAATTTTTTTTAGTTACTTTGGGGAAAAAAATAATTTTTTAGTTACTTTGGAAAAAAAAAATTTTTTTTAGTTACTTTGGAAAAAAAAATATTTTTTTAGTTTCTTTGGAAAAAAAAATATTTTTTTAGTTACTTTGGAAAAAAAAAATTTTTTTTAGTTACTTTGGAAAAAAAAATATTTTTTTAGTTTCTTTGGAAATTTTTTTTTTTTTTTAGTTACTTTGGAAAAAAAAATATTTTTTTAGTTACTTTGGAAAAAAAAAATTTTTTTTAGTTACTTTGGAAAAAAAATAATTTTTTTAGTTACTTTGGAAAAAAAAAATTTTTTTTAGTTACTTTGGAAAAAAATATATATTTTTAGTTTCTTTGGAAAAAAAAATATTTTTTTAGTTACTTTGGAAAAAAAAATTTTTTTTTAGTTACTTTGGAAAAAAAAATATTTTTTTAGTTACTTTGGAAAAAAAAATATTTTTTTAGTTACTTTGGAAAAAAAAATATTTTTTTAGTTACTTTGGAAAAAAAATATTTTTTTAGTTACTTTGGAAAAAAAAATATTTTTTTAGTTATTTTGGAAAAAAAATATTTTTTTAGTTACTTTTGGAAAAAAAATATTTTTTTAGTTACTTTGGAAAAAAAAATATTTTTTTAGTTACTTTGGAAAAAAAAATATTTTTTAGTTACTTTGGAAAAAAATATATATTTTTAGTTTCTTTGGAAAAAAAAATATTTTTTTAGTTACTTTGGAAAAAAAAATATTTTTTTAGTTACTTTGGAAAAAAAAATATTTTTTTAGTTACTTTGGAAAAAAAAATATTTTTTTAGTTACTTTGGAAAAAAAATATTTTTTTAGTTACTTTGGAAAAAAAAATATTTTTTTAGTTATTTTGGAAAAAAAAATATTTTTTTAGTTACTTTTGGAAAAAAAAATATTTTTTTAGTTACTTTGGAAAAAAAAATATTTTTTTAGTTACTTTGGAAAAAAAATATTTTTTTTAGTTTCTTTGGAAAAAAAATTTTTTTTTTAGTTACTTTGGAAAAAAAAATTTTTTTTTAGTTTCTTTGGAAAAAAAAAAAATTTTTTAGTTACTTTGGAAAAAAATATATTTTTTTAGTTACTTTGGAAAAAAATATATTTTTTTAGTTTCTTTGGAAAAAAAAATATTTTTTTAGTTACTTTGGGAAAAAAAATATTTTTTTAGTTACTTTGGAAAAAAAAATATTTTTTTAGTTACTTTGGAAAAAAAAATATTTTTTTAGTTACTTTGGAAAAAAAAATATTTTTTTAGTTACTTTGGAAAAAAAAATATTTTTTTAGTTACTTTGGAAAAAAAAATATTTTTTTAGTTACTTTGGAAAAAAAAATATTTTTTTAGTTACTTTGGAAAAAAATATATTTTTTTAGTTACTTTGGAAAAAAAAATATTTTTTTAGTTACTTTGGAAAAAAAAATATTTTTTTAGTTACTTTGGAAAAAAAAATATTTTTTAGTTACTTTGGAAAAAAAAATATTTTTTTAGTTACTTTGGGAAAAAAAATATTTTTTTAGTTACTTTGGAAAAAAAAATATTTTTTTAGTTTCTTTGGAAAAAAAATATTTTTTTTAGTTACTTTGGAAAAAAAAATATTTTTTTAGTTTCTTTGGAAAAAAAAAATTTTTTTAGTTACTTTGGAAAAAAAAATATTTTTTTAGTTACTTTGGAAAAAAAAATATTTTTTTAGTTACTTTGGAAAAAAAAATATTTTTTTAGTTTCTTTGGAAAAAAAAATTTTTTTTTAGTTACTTTGGAAAAAAAATGTTTTTTTAGTTACTTTGGAAAAAAAATATTTTTTTAGTTACTTTGGAAAAAAAAATATTTTTTTAGTTACTTTGGAAAAAAAATATTTTTTTAGTTACTTTGGGAAAAAAAATATTTTTTTAGTTACTTTGGGGAAAAAAAATAATTTTTTAGTTACTTTGGAAAAAAAAAATTTTTTTTAGTTACTTTGGAAAAAAAAAAATTTTTTTAGTTTCTTTGGAAAAAAAAAAAATTTTTTAGTTACTTTGGAAAAAAAAAATTTTTTTTAGTTACTTTGGAAAAAAAAATATTTTTTTAGTTTCTTTGGAAAATTTTTTTTTTTTTTAGTTACTTTGGAAAAAAAAAATTTTTTTTAGTTACTTTGGAAAAAAAAATTTTTTTTTAGTTACTTTGGAAAAAAAAAATGTTTTAGTTACTTTGGAAAAAAAAAATTTTTTTTAGTTACTTTGGAAAAAAAATATATATTTTTAGTTTCTTTGGAAAAAAAAATATTTTTTTAGTTACTTTGGAAAAAAAAATATTTTTTTAGTTACTTTGGAAAAAAAAATATTTTTTTAGTTACTTTGGAAAAAAAAATATTTTTTTAGTTACTTTGGAAAAAAAATATTTTTTTAGTTACTTTGGAAAAAAAAATATTTTTTTAGTTATTTTGGAAAAAAAAATATTTTTTTAGTTACTTTTGGAAAAAAAAATATTTTTTTAGTTACTTTGGAAAAAAAAATATTTTTTTAGTTACTTTGGAAAAAAAATATTTTTTTAGTTACTTTGGAAAAAAAATATATTTTTAGTTACTTTGGAAAAAAATATATTTTTTAGTTACTTTGGAAAAAAATATATTTTTTAGTTACTTTGGAAAAAAAAATATTTTTTTAGTTACTTTGGGAAATTTTTTTTTTTTTTTAGTTACTTTGGAAAAAAAAAAATTTTTTAGTTACTTTGGAAAAAAAAATTTTTTTTAGTTACTTTGGAAAAAAAAATATTTTTTTAGTTTCTTTGGAAAAAAAAATATTTTTTTAGTTACTTTGGAAAAAAAATATTTTTTTTAGTTACTTTGGAAAAAAAATTTTTTTTTTAGTTTCTTTGGAAAAAAAAAAAATTTTTTAGTTACTTTGGAAAAAAAAATATTTTTTTAGTTACTTTGGAAAAAAAAAATTTTTTTTAGTTACTTTGGAAAAAAAAATATTTTTTTAGTTTCTTTGGAAAAAAAATATTTTTTTAGTTACTTTGGAAAAAAAAATATTTTTTTAGTTACTTTGGAAAAAAAAATATTTTTTTAGTTACTTTGGAAAAAAAAATATTTTTTTAGTTACTTTGGAAAAAAAAATATTTTTTTAGTTACTTTGGAAAAAAAAATATTTTTTTAGTTACTTTGGAAAAAAAAATATTTTTTTAGTTACTTTGGAAAAAAAAATATTTTTTTAGTTACTTTGGAAAAAAAAATATTTTTTTAGTTACTTTGGAAAAAAAAATATTTTTTTTAGTTACTTTGGAAAAAAAAATTTTTTTTTAGTTTCTTTGGAAAAAAAAAATTTTTTTTAGTTACTTTGGGAAAAAAAAAAAAATTTTAGTTTCTTTGGAAAAATTTTTTTTTTTTAGTTACTTTGGAAAAAAAAATATTTTTTTAGTTACTTGGAAAAAAAATAAAATTTTTAGTTTCTTTGGAAAAAAAAAATTTTTTTTAGTTACTTTGGAAAAAAAAAAATTTTTTTAGTTACTTTGGAAAAAAAAATATTTTTTTAGTTTCTTTGGAAAAAAATTTTTTTTTTTAGTTACTTTGGAAAAAAAAATATTTTTTTAGTTACTTTGGAAAAAAAAATTTTTTTTTAGTTACTTTGGAAAAAAAAATTTTTTTAGTTACTTTGGAAAAAAAAATTTTTTTTTAGTTACTTTGGAAAAAAAATATATATTTTTAGTTTCTTTGGAAAAAAAAATATTTTTTTAGTTACTTTGGAAAAAAAAATATTTTTTTAGTTACTTTGGAGAAAAATATATTTTTTTAGTTACTTTGGAAAAAAAAATATTTTTTTAGTTACTTTGGAAAAAAAATATTTTTTTAGTTACTTTGGAAAAAAAAATATTTTTTTAGTTATTTTGGAAAAAAAAATATTTTTTTAGTTACTTTTGGAAAAAAAATAAAATTTTTAGTTTCTTTGGAAAAAAAAAATTTTTTTAGTTACTTTGGAAAAAAAAATTTTTTTTTAGTTACTTTGGAAAAAAAATATTTTTTTAGTTTCTTTGGAAAAAAAATTTTTTTTTTAGTTACTTTGGAAAAAAAAATATTTTTTTAGTTACTTTGGAAAAAAAATTTTTTTTTTAGTTACTTTGGAAAAAAAAAAATTTTTTAGTTACTTTGGAAAAAAAAATTTTTTTTTAGTTACTTTGGAAAAAAAATATATATTTTTAGTTTCTTTGGAAAAAAAAATATTTTTTTAGTTACTTTGGAAAAAAAAATATTTTTTTAGTTACTTTGGAAAAAAAAATATTTTTTTAGTTACTTTGGAAAAAAAAATATTTTTTTAGTTACTTTGGAAAAAAAATATTTTTTTAGTTACTTTGGAAAAAAAAATATTTTTTTAGTTATTTTGGAAAAAAAAATATTTTTTTAGTTACTTTTGGAAAAAAAAATATTTTTTTAGTTACTTTGGAAAAAAAAATATTTTTTTAGTTACTTTGGAAAAAAAATATTTTTTTAGTTACTTTGGAAAAAAAATATTTTTTTAGTTACTTTGGAAAAAAAAATATTTTTTTAGTTACTTTGGGAAAAAAAATATTTTTTTAGTTACTTTGGGAAAAAAAATATTTTTTTAGTTACTTTGGAAAAAAAAATATTTTTTAGTTAGTTTGGAAAAAAAAATATTTTTTTAGTTTCTTTGGAAAAAAAAATATTTTTTTAGTTACTTTGGAAAAAAAATATTTTTTTTAGTTACTTTGGAAAAAAAAAAATTTTTTTAGTTTCTTTGGAAAAAAAAAATTTTTTTTAGTTACTTTGGGAAAAAAAATATTTTTTTAGTTTCTTTGGAAAAAAAATTTTTTTTTAGTTACTTTGGAAAAAAAAATATTTTTTTAGTTACTTTGGAAAAAAAAAAATTTTTTTAGTTACTTTGGAAAAAAAAAATATTTTTTTAGTTTCTTTGGAAAAAAAATATTTTTTTAGTTACTTTGGAAAAAAAAATATTTTTTTAGTTACTTTGGAAAAAAAAATATTTTTTTAGTTACTTTGGAAAAAAAAATATTTTTTTAGTTACTTTGGAAAAAAAAATATTTTTTTAGTTACTTTGGAAAAAAAAATATTTTTTTAGTTACTTTGGAAAAAAAAATATTTTTTTAGTTACTTTGGAAAAAAAAATATTTTTTTAGTTACTTTGGAAAAAAAAATATTTTTTTAGTTACTTTGGAAAAAAAAATATTTTTTTAGTTACTTTGGAAAAGAAAATTTTTTTTTTAGTTACTTTGGAAAAAAAAATTTTTTTTTAGTTTCTTTGGAAAAAAAATATTTTTTTTAGTTACTTTGGGAAAAAAAAAAAAATTTTAGTTTCTTTGGAAAAATTTTTTTTTTTTAGTTACTTTGGAAAAAAAAATATTTTTTTAGTTACTTGGAAAAAAAATAAAATTTTTAGTTTCTTTGGAAAAAAAAAAATTTTTTTAGTTACTTTGGAAAAAAAAAATTTTTTTTAGTTACTTTGGAAAAAAAAATATTTTTTTAGTTTCTTTGGAAAAAAAATTTTTTTTTTAGTTACTTTGGAAAAAAAAATATTTTTTTAGTTACTTTGGAAAAAAAAAATTTTTTTTAGTTACTTTGGAAAAAAAAAAATTTTTAGTTACTTTGGAAAAAAAAATTTTTTTTTAGTTACTTTGGAAAAAAAATATATATTTTTAGTTTCTTTGGAAAAAAAAATATTTTTTTAGTTACTTTGGAAAAAAAAATATTTTTTTAGTTACTTTGGAAAAAAAAATATTTTTTTAGTTACTTTGGAAAAAAAAATATTTTTTTAGTTACTTTGGAAAAAAAATATTTTTTTAGTTACTTTGGAAAAAAAAATATTTTTTTAGTTATTTTGGAAAAAAAAATATTTTTTTAGTTACCTTTGGAAAAAAAAATATTTTTTTAGTTACTTTGGAAAAAAAATATTTTTTTAGTTACTTTGGGAAAAAAAATATTTTTTTAGTTACTTTGGGGAAAAAAAATAATTTTTTAGTTACTTTGGAAAAAAAAAAATTTTTTTAGTTACTTTGGAAAAAAAAAAAAATTTTTAGTTTCTTTGGAAAAAAAAAAATTTTTTTAGTTACTTTGGAAAAAAAAAATTTTTTTTAGTTACTTTGGAAAAAAAAATATTTTTTTAGTTTCTTTGGAAAAAATTTTTTTTTTTTAGTTACTTTGGAAAAAAAAAATTTTTTTTAGTTACTTTGGAAAAAAATATTTTTTTTTAGTTACTTTGGAAAAAAAAAAATTTTTTAGTTACTTTGGAAAAAAAAATTTTTTTTTAGTTACTTTGGAAAAAAAATATATATTTTTAGTTTCTTTGGAAAAAAAAATATTTTTTTAGTTACTTTGGAAAAAAAAATATTTTTTTAGTTACTTTGGAAAAAAAAATATTTTTTTAGTTACTTTGGAAAAAAAAATATTTTTTTAGTTACTTTGGAAAAAAAATATTTTTTTAGTTACTTTGGAAAAAAAAATATTTTTTTAGTTATTTTGGAAAAAAAAATATTTTTTTAGTTACTTTTGGAAAAAAAAATATTTTTTTAGTTACTTTGGAAAAAAAAATATTTTTTTAGTTACTTTGGAAAAAAAATATTTTTTTAGTTACTTTGGAAAAAAAATATATTTTTAGTTACTTTGGAAAAAAAAAAATTTTTTAGTTACTTTGGAAAAAAAAATATTTTTTTAGTTACTTTGGAAAAAAAAATATTTTTTTAGTTACTTTGGAAAAAAAAATATTTTTTTAGTTACTTTGGAAAAAAATATATTTTTTAGTTACTTTGGAAAAAAAAATATTTTTTTAGTTACTTTGGGAAAATTTTTTTTTTTTTTAGTTACTTTGGAAAAAAAAAATTTTTTTAGTTACTTTGGAAAAAAAAATTTTTTTTAGTTACTTTGGAAAAAAAAAATATTTTTTTAGTTTCTTTGGAAAAAAAATATTTTTTTAGTTACTTTGGAAAAAAAATATTTTTTTTAGTTACTTTGGAAAAAAAAATTTTTTTTTAGTTTCTTTGGAAAAAAAAAAAATTTTTTAGTTACTTTGGGAAAAAAAATATTTTTTTAGTTTCTTTGGAAAAAAAATTTTTTTTTAGTTACTTTGGAAAAAAAAATATTTTTTTAGTTACTTTGGAAAAAAAAAATTTTTTTTAGTTACTTTGGAAAAAAAAATATTTTTTTAGTTTCTTTGGAAAAAAAATATTTTTTTAGTTACTTTGGAAAAAAAAATATTTTTTTAGTTACTTTGGAAAAAAAAATATTTTTTTAGTTACTTTGGAAAAAAAAATATTTTTTTAGTTACTTTGGAAAAAAAAATATTTTTTTAGTTACTTTGGAAAAAAAAATATTTTTTTAGTTACTTTGGAAAAAAAAATATTTTTTTAGTTACTTTGGAAAAAAAAATATTTTTTTAGTTACTTTGGAAAAAAAAATATTTTTTTAGTTACTTTGGAAAAAAAAATATTTTTTTAGTTACTTTGGAAAAAAAAATATTTTTTTTAGTTACTTTGGAAAAAAAAATTTTTTTTTAGTTTCTTTGGAAAAAAATTTTTTTTTTTAGTTACTTTGGGAAAAAAAAAAAAATTTTAGTTTCTTTGGAAAATTTTTTTTTTTTTAGTTACTTTGGAAAAAAAAATATTTTTTTAGTTACTTGGAAAAAAAATAAAATTTTTAGTTTCTTTGGAAAAAAAAAAATTTTTTTAGTTACTTTGGAAAAAAAAAATTTTTTTTAGTTACTTTGGAAAAAAAAATATTTTTTTAGTTTCTTTGGAAAAAAAATTTTTTTTTTGTTACTTTGGAAAAAAAAAATTTTTTAGTTACTTTGGAAAAAAAAATTTTTTTTTAGTTACTTTGGAAAAAAAATATATATTTTTAGTTTCTTTGGAAAAAAAAATATTTTTTTAGTTACTTTGGAAAAAAAAATATTTTTTTAGTTACTTTGGAAAAAAATATATTTTTTTAGTTACTTTGGAAAAAAAAATATTTTTTTAGTTACTTTGGAAAAAAAATATTTTTTTAGTTACTTTGGAAAAAAAAATATTTTTTTAGTTATTTTGGAAAAAAAAATATTTTTTTAGTTACTTTTGGAAAAAAAATAAAATTTTTAGTTTCTTTGGAAAAAAAAAAATTTTTTTAGTTACTTTGGAAAAAAAAAATTTTTTTTAGTTACTTTGGAAAAAAAAATATTTTTTTAGTTTCTTTGGAAAAAAAATTTTTTTTTTAGTTACTTTGGAAAAAAAAATATTTTTTTAGTTACTTTGGAAAAAAATTTTTTTTTTTAGTTACTTTGGAAAAAAAAAAATTTTTTAGTTACTTTGGAAAAAAAAATTTTTTTTTAGTTACTTTGGAAAAAAAATATATATTTTTAGTTTCTTTGGAAAAAAAAATATTTTTTTAGTTACTTTGGAAAAAAAAATATTTTTTTAGTTACTTTGGAAAAAAAAATATTTTTTTAGTTACTTTGGAAAAAAAAATATTTTTTTAGTTACTTTGGAAAAAAAATATTTTTTTAGTTACTTTGGAAAAAAAAATATTTTTTTAGTTATTTTGGAAAAAAAAATATTTTTTTAGTTACTTTTGGAAAAAAAAATATTTTTTTAGTTACTTTGGAAAAAAAAATATTTTTTTAGTTACTTTGGAAAAAAAATATTTTTTTAGTTACTTTGGAAAAAAAATATTTTTTTAGTTACTTTGGAAAAAAAAATATTTTTTTAGTTACTTTGGAAAAAAAAATATTTTTTTAGTTACTTTGGGAAAAAAAATATTTTTTTAGTTACTTTGGAAAAAAAAATATTTTTTAGTTAGTTTGGAAAAAAAAATATTTTTTTAGTTTCTTTGGAAAAAAAAATATTTTTTTAGTTACTTTGGAAAAAAAATATTTTTTTTAGTTACTTTGGAAAAAAAAATTTTTTTTTAGTTTCTTTGGAAAAAAAAAAATTTTTTTAGTTACTTTGGGAAAAAAAATATTTTTTTAGTTTCTTTGGAAAAAAAATTTTTTTTTAGTTACTTTGGAAAAAAAAATATTTTTTTAGTTACTTTGGAAAAAAAAATATTTTTTTAGTTACTTTGGAAAAAAAAATATTTTTTTAGTTACTTTGGAAAAAAAAATATTTTTTTAGTTACTTTGGAAAAAAAAATATTTTTTTAGTTACTTTGGAAAAAAAAATATTTTTTTAGTTACTTTGGAAAAAAAAATATTTTTTTAGTTACTTTGGAAAAAAAAATATTTTTTTAGTTACTTTGGAAAAAAAAATATTTTTTTAGTTACTTTGGAAAAAAAAATATTTTTTTAGTTACTTTGGAAAAAAAAATATTTTTTTAGTTACTTTGGAAAAAAAAATATTTTTTTTAGTTACTTTGGAAAAAAAAAAATTTTTTTAGTTTCTTTGGAAAAAAAAAATTTTTTTTAGTTACTTTGGGAAAAAAAAAAAAATTTTAGTTTCTTTGGAAAATTTTTTTTTTTTTAGTTACTTTGGAAAAAAAAATATTTTTTTAGTTACTTGGAAAAAAAATAAAATTTTTAGTTTCTTTGGAAAAAAAAAAATTTTTTTAGTTACTTTGGAAAAAAAAAAAATTTTTTAGTTACTTTGGAAAAAAAAATATTTTTTTAGTTTCTTTGGAAAAAATTTTTTTTTTTTAGTTACTTTGGAAAAAAAAATATTTTTTTAGTTACTTTGGAAAAAAAAATTTTTTTTTAGTTACTTTGGAAAAAAAAAAAATTTTTAGTTACTTTGGAAAAAAAAATTTTTTTTTAGTTACTTTGGAAAAAAAATATATATTTTTAGTTTCTTTGGAAAAAAAAATATTTTTTTAGTTACTTTGGAAAAAAAAATATTTTTTTAGTTACTTTGGAAAAAAAAATATTTTTTTAGTTACTTTGGAAAAAAAAATATTTTTTTAGTTACTTTGGAAAAAAAAATTTTTTTTAGTTACTTTGGAAAAAAAAATATTTTTTTAGTTATTTTGGAAAAAAAAATATTTTTTTAGTTACTTTTGGAAAAAAAATATTTTTTTAGTTACTTTGGAAAAAAAAATATTTTTTTAGTTACTTTGGAAAAAAAATATTTTTTTAGTTACTTTGGAAAAAAAATATATTTTTAGTTACTTTGGAAAAAAAAAAATTTTTTAGTTACTTTGGAAAAAAAAATATTTTTTTAGTTACTTTGGAAAAAAAAATATTTTTTTAGTTACTTTGGAAAAAAAAATATTTTTTTAGTTACTTTGGAAAAAAATATATTTTTTAGTTACTTTGGAAAAAAAAATATTTTTTTAGTTACTTTGGGAAAAAATTTTTTTTTTTTAGTTACTTTGGAAAAAAAAATTTTTTTTAGTTACTTTGGAAAAAAAAAAATTTTTTAGTTACTTTGGAAAAAAAAAATATTTTTTTAGTTTCTTTGGAAAAAAAAATATTTTTTTAGTTACTTTGGAAAAAAAATATATTTTTTAGTTACTTTGGAAAAAAAATTTTTTTTTTAGTTTCTTTGGAAAAAAAAAAATTTTTTAGTTACTTTGGGAAAAAAAATATTTTTTTAGTTTCTTTGGAAAAAAAATTTTTTTTTAGTTACTTTGGAAAAAAAAATATTTTTTTAGTTACTTTGGAAAAAAAAAATTTTTTTTAGTTACTTTGGAAAAAAAAATATTTTTTTAGTTTCTTTGGAAAAAAAATATTTTTTTAGTTACTTTGGAAAAAAAAATATTTTTTTAGTTACTTTGGAAAAAAAAATATTTTTTTAGTTACTTTGGAAAAAAAAATATTTTTTTAGTTACTTTGGAAAAAAAAATATTTTTTTAGTTACTTTGGAAAAAAAAATATTTTTTTAGTTACTTTGGAAAAAAAAATATTTTTTTAGTTACTTTGGAAAAAAAAATATTTTTTTAGTTACTTTGGAAAAAAAATATTTTTTTAGTTACTTTGGAAAAAAAAATATTTTTTTAGTTACTTTGGAAAAAAAAATATTTTTTTTAGTTACTTTGGAAAAAAAAAATTTTTTTTAGTTTCTTTGGAAAAAAAAAATTTTTTTTAGTTACTTTGGGAAAAAAAAAAATTTTTTAGTTTCTTTGGAAAAATTTTTTTTTTTTAGTTACTTTGGAAAAAAAAATATTTTTTTAGTTACTTGGAAAAAAAATAAAATTTTTAGTTTCTTTGGAAAAAAAAAAAAATTTTTAGTTACTTTGGAAAAAAAAAATTTTTTTTAGTTACTTTGGAAAAAAAAATATTTTTTTAGTTTCTTTGGAAAAAAAATTTTTTTTTTAGTTACTTTGGAAAAAAAAATATTTTTTTAGTTACTTTGGAAAAAAAAATTTTTTTTTAGTTACTTTGGAAAAAAAAAATTTTTTAGTTACTTTGGAAAAAAAATTTTTTTTTTAGTTACTTTGGAAAAAAAAAATATATTTTTAGTTTCTTTGGAAAAAAAAATATTTTTTTAGTTACTTTGGAAAAAAAAATATTTTTTTAGTTACTTTGGAAAAAAATATATTTTTTTAGTTACTTTGGAAAAAAAAATATTTTTTTAGTTACTTTGGAAAAAAAATATTTTTTTAGTTACTTTGGAAAAAAAAATATTTTTTTAGTTATTTTGGAAAAAAAAATATTTTTTTAGTTACTTTTGGAAAAAAAATAAAATTTTTAGTTTCTTTGGAAAAAAAAAATTTTTTTTAGTTACTTTGGAAAAAAAAATATTTTTTTAGTTACTTTGGAAAAAAAAATTTTTTTTTAGTTACTTTGGAAAAAAAAAAATTTTTTAGTTACTTTGGAAAAAAAAATTTTTTTTTAGTTACTTTGGAAAAAAAATATATATTTTTAGTTTCTTTGGAAAAAAAAATATTTTTTTAGTTACTTTGGAAAAAAAAATATTTTTTTAGTTACTTTGGAAAAAAAAATATTTTTTTAGTTACTTTGGAAAAAAAAATATTTTTTTAGTTACTTTGGAAAAAAAATATTTTTTTAGTTACTTTGGAAAAAAAAATATTTTTTTAGTTATTTTGGAAAAAAAAATATTTTTTTAGTTACTTTTGGAAAAAAAAATATTTTTTTAGTTACTTTGGAAAAAAAAATATTTTTTTAGTTACTTTGGAAAAAAAATATTTTTTTAGTTACTTTGGAAAAAAAATATTTTTTTAGTTACTTTGGAAAAAAAAATATTTTTTTAGTTACTTTGGAAAAAAAAATATTTTTTTAGTTACTTTGGGAAAAAAAATATTTTTTTAGTTACTTTGGAAAAAAAAATATTTTTTAGTTAGTTTGGAAAAAAAAATATTTTTTTAGTTTCTTTGGAAAAAAAAATATTTTTTTAGTTACTTTGGAAAAAAAATATTTTTTTTAGTTACTTTGGAAAAAAAAATTTTTTTTTAGTTTCTTTGGAAAAAAAAAAATTTTTTTAGTTACTTTGGGAAAAAAAATATTTTTTTAGTTTCTTTGGAAAAAAAATTTTTTTTTAGTTACTTTGGAAAAAAAAATATTTTTTTAGTTACTTTGGAAAAAAAAAATATTTTTTTAGTTACTTTGGAAAAAAAAATATTTTTTTAGTTACTTTGGAAAAAAAAATATTTTTTTAGTTACTTTGGAAAAAAAAATATTTTTTTAGTTACTTTGGAAAAAAAAATATTTTTTTAGTTACTTTGGAAAAAAAAATATTTTTTTAGTTACTTTGGAAAAAAAAAAATTTTTTTAGTTACTTTGGAAAAAAAAATATTTTTTTAGTTACTTTGGAAAAAAAAAAATTTTTTTAGTTACTTTGGAAAAAAAAATATTTTTTTTAGTTACTTTGGAAAAAAAAAAATTTTTTTAGTTTCTTTGGAAAAAAAAAATTTTTTTTAGTTACTTTGGGAAAAAAAAAAAAATTTTAGTTTCTTTGGAAAAATTTTTTTTTTTTAGTTACTTTGGAAAAAAAAATATTTTTTTAGTTACTTGGAAAAAAAATAAAATTTTTAGTTTCTTTGGAAAAAAAAAAATTTTTTTAGTTACTTTGGAAAAAAAAAAATTTTTTTAGTTACTTTGGAAAAAAAAATATTTTTTTAGTTTCTTTGGAAAAAAAATTTTTTTTTTAGTTACTTTGGAAAAAAAAATATTTTTTTAGTTACTTTGGAAAAAAAAATTTTTTTTTAGTTACTTTGGAAAAAAAAAAATTTTTAGTTACTTTGGAAAAAAAAATTTTTTTTTAGTTACTTTGGAAAAAAAATATATATTTTTAGTTTCTTTGGAAAAAAAAATATTTTTTTAGTTACTTTGGAAAAAAAAATATTTTTTTAGTTACTTTGGAAAAAAAAATATTTTTTTAGTTACTTTGGAAAAAAAAATATTTTTTTAGTTACTTTGGAAAAAAAATATTTTTTTAGTTACTTTGGAAAAAAAAATATTTTTTTAGTTATTTTGGAAAAAAAAATATTTTTTTAGTTACTTTTGGAAAAAAAAATATTTTTTTAGTTACTTTGGAAAAAAAAATATTTTTTTAGTTACTTTGGAAAAAAAATATTTTTTTAGTTACTTTGGAAAAAAAATATTTTTTTAGTTACTTTGGAAAAAAAAATATTTTTTTAGTTACTTTGGAAAAAAAAATATTTTTTTAGTTACTTTGGGAAAAAAAATATTTTTTTAGTTACTTTGGAAAAAAAAATATTTTTTTAGTTTCTTTGGAAAAAAAAAATTGTTTTAGTTACTTTGGAAAAAAAAATATTTTTTTAGTTTCTTTGGAAAAAAAAATATTTTTTTAGTTACTTTGGAAAAAAAATATTTTTTTAGTTACTTTGGAAAAAAAAATATTTTTTTAGTTACTTTGGAAAAAAATATATTTTTTAGTTACTTTGGAAAAAAAAATATTTTTTTAGTTACTTTGGGAAAAAAATTTTTTTTTTTAGTTACTTTGGAAAAAAAAATTTTTTTTAGTTACTTTGGAAAAAAAAATTTTTTTAGTTACTTTGGAAAAAAAAATATTTTTTTAGTTTCTTTGGAAAAAAAAATATTTTTTTAGTTACTTTGGAAAAAAAATATTTTTTTTAGTTACTTTGGAAAAAAAAATATTTTTTTAGTTTCTTTGGAAAAAAAAAATTTTTTTTAGTTACTTTGGGAAAAAAAATATTTTTTTAGTTTCTTTGGAAAAAAATTTTTTTTTTAGTTACTTTGGAAAAAAAAATATTTTTTTAGTTACTTTGGAAAAAAAAATATTTTTTTAGTTACTTTGGAAAAAAAAATATTTTTTTAGTTACTTTGGAAAAAAAAATATTTTTTTAGTTACTTTGGAAAAAAAAATATTTTTTTAGTTACTTTGGAAAAAAAAATATTTTTTTAGTTACTTTGGAAAAAAAATATTTTTTTAGTTACTTTGGAAAAAAAAATATTTTTTTAGTTACTTTGGAAAAAAAAATATTTTTTTAGTTACTTTGGAAAAAAAAATATTTTTTTAGTTACTTTGGAAAAAAAAATATTTTTTTAGTTACTTTGGAAAAAAAAATATTTTTTTAGTTACTTTGGAAAAAAAAATATTTTTTTAGTTACTTTGGAAAAAAAAATATTTTTTTAGTTACTTTGGGAAAAAAAATTATTTTTTAGTTACTTTGGAAAAAAAAATATTTTTTTAGTTACTTTGGAAAAAAAAATATTTTTTTAGTTACTTTGGAAAAAAAAATATTTTTTTAGTTACTTTGGAAAAAAAAATATTTTTTTAGTTACTTTGGAAAAAAAAATATTTTTTTAGTTACTTTGGAAAAAAAATATTTTTTTAGTTACTTTGGAAAAAAAAATATTTTTTTAGTTATTTTGGAAAAAAAAATATTTTTTTAGTTTCTTTGGAAAAAAAAATATTTTTTTAGTTACTTTGGAAAAAAAAATATTTTTTTAGTTACTTTGGAAAAAAAATATTTTTTTAGTTACTTTGGAAAAAAAATATTTTTTTAGTTACTTTGGAAAAAAAATATTTTTTTAGTTACTTTGGAAAAAAAAAATTTTTTTAGTTACTTTGGAAAAAAAAATTTTTTTTTAGTTACTTTGGAAAAAAATTTTTTTTTTTAGTTTCTTTGGAAAAAAATTTTTTTTTTAGTTACTTTGGAAAAAAATATATTTTTTTAGTTACTTTGGAAAAAAAAATATTTTTTTAGTTTCTTTGGAAAAAAAAATATTTTTTTAGTTACTTTGGGAAAAAAAATATTTTTTTAGTTACTTTGGAAAAAAAAATATTTTTTTAGTTACTTTGGAAAAAAATATTTTTTTTTAGTTACTTTGGAAAAAAAAATATTTTTTTAGTTACTTTGGAAAAAAAAATATTTTTTTAGTTACTTTGGAAAAAAAAATATTTTTTAGTTACTTTGGAAAAAAAAATATTTTTTTAGTTACTTTGGGAAAAAAAATATTTTTTTAGTTACTTTGGAAAAAAAAATATTTTTTTAGTTTCTTTGGAAAAAAAATATTTTTTTTAGTTACTTTGGAAAAAAAAATATTTTTTTAGTTTCTTTGGAAAAAAAAAAAATTTTTTAGTTACTTTGGAAAAAAAAATATTTTTTTAGTTACTTTGGAAAAAAAAATATTTTTTTAGTTACTTTGGAAAAAAAAATATTTTTTTAGTTTCTTTGGAAAAAAATATATTTTTTTAGTTACTTTGGAAAAAAAAATATTTTTGTTAGTTACTTTGGAAAAAAAATATTTTTTTAGTTACTTTGGAAAAAAAAATATTTTTTTAGTTACTTTGGAAAAAAAATATTTTTTTAGTTACTTTGGGAAAAAAAATATTTTTTTAGTTACTTTGGAAAAAAAAAAATTTTTTTAGTTACTTTGGAAAAAAAAATATTTTTTTAGTTTCTTTGGAAAAAAAAAAATTTTTTTAGTTACTTTGGAAAAAAAAAAATTTTTTTAGTTACTTTGGAAAAAAAAATATTTTTTTAGTTTCTTTGGAAAAAAAATTTTTTTTTTAGTTACTTTGGAAAAAAAATTTTTTTTTTAGTTATTTTGGGAAAAAAAATATTTTTTTAGTTACTTTTGGAAAAAAAAATATTTTTTTAGTTACTTTGGAAAAAAAAATATTTTTTTAGTTACTTTGGAAAAAAATATATATTTTTAGTTTCTTTGGAAAAAAAAATATTTTTTTAGTTACTTTGGAAAAAAAAATATTTTTTTAGTTACTTTGGAAAAAAAAATATTTTTTTAGTTACTTTGGAAAAAAAAATATTTTTTTAGTTACTTTGGAAAAAAAATATTTTTTTAGTTACTTTGGAAAAAAAAATATTTTTTTAGTTATTTTGGAAAAAAAAATATTTTTTTAGTTACTTTTGGAAAAAAAAATATTTTTTTAGTTTGGAAAAAAAAATATTTTTTTAGTTACTTTGGAAAAAAAATATATTTTTTAGTTTCTTTGGAAAAAAAAAAAAAATTTTAGTTACTTTGGAAAAAAAATTTTTTTTTTAGTTTCTTTGGAAAAAAAAAAAAATTTTAGTTACTTTGGAAAAAAATATATTTTTTTAGTTACTTTGGAAAAAAATATTTTTTTTTAGTTACTTTGGAAAAAAAAATATTTTTTTAGTTACTTTGGAAAAAAAAATATTTTTTTAGTTACTTTGGAAAAAAAAATATTTTTTAGTTACTTTGGAAAAAAAAATATTTTTTTAGTTACTTTGGGAAAAAAAATATTTTTTTAGTTACTTTGGAAAAAAAAAATTTTTTTAGTTTCTTTGGAAAAAAAATATATTTTTTAGTTACTTTGGAAAAAAAAATTTTTTTTTAGTTTCTTTGGAAAAAAAAATATTTTTTTAGTTACTTTGGAAAAAAAAATATTTTTTTAGTTACTTTGGAAAAAAAAATATTTTTTTAGTTACTTTGGAAAAAAAAATATTTTTTTAGTTTCTTTGGAAAAAAATATATTTTTTTAGTTACTTTGGAAAAAAAAATATTTTTGTTAGTTACTTTGGAAAAAAAATATTTTTTTAGTTACTTTGGAAAAAAAAAATTTTTTTTAGTTACTTTGGGAAAAAAAATATTTTTTTAGTTACTTTGGAAAAAAAAAAAATTTTTAGTTACTTTGGAAAAAAAAAATTTTTTTTAGTTTCTTTGGAAAAAAAAAAATTTTTTTAGTTACTTTGGAAAAAAAAAAAAATTTTTAGTTACTTTGGAAAAAAAAATATTTTTTTAGTTTCTTTGGAAAAATTTTTTTTTTTTTAGTTACTTTGGAAAAAAAAATATTTTTTTAGTTACTTTGGAAAAAAAAAAATTTTTTTAGTTACTTTGGAAAAAAAAAATTTTTTTTAGTTACTTTGGAAAAAAAAAATTTTTTTTAGTTACTTTGGAAAAAAATATATATTTTTAGTTTCTTTGGAAAAAAAAATATTTTTTTAGTTACTTTGGAAAAAAAAATATTTTTTTAGTTACTTTGGAAAAAAAAATATTTTTTTAGTTACTTTGGGAAAAAAAATATTTTTTTAGTTACTTTGGAAAAAAAATATTTTTTTAGTTACTTTGGAAAAAAAAATATTTTTTTAGTTATTTTGGAAAAAAAAATATTTTTTTAGTTACTTTTGGAAAAAAAAATATTTTTTTAGTTACTTTGGAAAAAAATATATTTTTTTAGTTACTTTGGAAAAAAAAATATTTTTTTAGTTTCTTTGGAAAAAAAAATATTTTTTTAGTTACTTTGGGAAAAAAAATATTTTTTTAGTTACTTTGGAAAAAAAAATATTTTTTTAGTTACTTTGGAAAAAAAAATATTTTTTTAGTTACTTTGGAAAAAAAAATATTTTTTTAGTTACTTTGGAAAAAAAAATATTTTTTTAGTTACTTTGGAAAAAAAAATATTTTTTTAGTTACTTTGGAAAAAAATATATTGTTTTAGTTACTTTGGAAAAAAATATTTTTTTTTTGTTACTTTGGAAAAAAAAATATTTTTTTAGTTACTTTGGAAAAAAAAATATTTTTTTAGTTACTTTGGAAAAAAAAATATTTTTTAGTTACTTTGGAAAAAAAAATATTTTTTTAGTTACTTTGGGAAAAAATATATTTTTTTAGTTACTTTGGAAAAAATATATATTTTTAGTTTCTTTGGAAAAAAAATATTTTTTTTAGTTACTTTGGAAAAAAAAATATTTTTTTAGTTACTTTGGAAAAAAAAATATTTTTTTAGTTACTTTGGAAAAAAAAATATTTTTTTAGTTTCTTTGGAAAAAAAAATATTTTTTTAGTTACTTTGGAAAAAAAAATATTTTTTTAGTTACTTTGGAAAAAAAATATTTTTTTAGTTACTTTGGAAAAAAAAATATTTTTTTAGTTACTTTGGAAAAAAAATATTTTTTTAGTTACTTTGGGAAAAAAAATATTTTTTTAGTTACTTTGGGAAAAAAAAAATTTTTTTAGTTACTTTGGAAAAAAAAATATTTTTTTAGTTTGGAAAAAAAAATATTTTTTTAGTTACTTTGGAAAAAAAATATTTTTTTTAGTTTCTTTGGAAAAAAAAAAAATTTTAGTTACTTTGGAAATTTTTTTTTTTTTTTAGTTTCTTTGGAAAAAAAAAAAATTTTTAGTTACTTTGGAAAAAAATATATTTTTTTAGTTACTTTGGAAAAAAAAATATTTTTTTAGTTTCTTTGGAAAAAAAAATATTTTTTTAGTTACTTTGGGAAAAAAAATATTTTTTTAGTTACTTTGGAAAAAAAAATATTTTTTTAGTTACTTTGGAAAAAAAAATATTTTTTTAGTTACTTTGGAAAAAAAAATATTTTTTTAGTTACTTTGGAAAAAAAAATATTTTTTTAGTTACTTTGGAAAAAAAAATATTTTTTTAGTTACTTTGGAAAAAAATATATTGTTTTAGTTACTTTGGAAAAAAATATTTTTTTTTAGTTACTTTGGAAAAAAAAATATTTTTTTAGTTACTTTGGAAAAAAAAATATTTTTTTAGTTACTTTGGAAAAAAAAATATTTTTTAGTTACTTTAGAAAAAAAAATATTTTTTTAGTTACTTTGGGAAAAAATATATTTTTTTAGTTACTTTGGAAAAAAATATATTTTTTTAGTTTCTTTGGAAAAAAATGTTTTTTTTAGTTACTTTGGAAAAAAAAATATTTTTTTAGTTACTTTGGAAAAAAAAATATTTTTTTAGTTACTTTGGAAAAAAAAATATTTTTTTAGTTTCTTTGGAAAAAAAAATATTTTTTTAGTTACTTTGGAAAAAAAAATATTTTTTTAGTTACTTTGGAAAAAAAATATTTTTTTAGTTACTTTGGAAAAAAAAATATTTTTTTAGTTACTTTGGAAAAAAAATATTTTTTTAGTTACTTTGGGAAAAAAAATATTTTTTTAGTTACTTTGGGAAAAAAAATAATTTTTTAGTTACTTTGGAAAAAAAAAAATTTTTTTAGTTACTTTGGAAAAAAAAAAAATTTTTTAGTTTCTTTGGAAAAAAAAAAATTTTTTTAGTTACTTTGGAAAAAAAAAAAATTTTTAGTTACTTTGGAAAAAAAAATATTTTTTTAGTTACTTTGGAAAAAAAAAATTTTTTTTAGTTACTTTGGAAAAAAAAAAATTTTTTTAGTTTCTTTGGAAAAAAAAAATTTTTTTTAGTTACTTTGGAAAAAAAAAAAATTTTAGTTACTTTGGAAAAAAAAATATTTTTTTAGTTTCTTTGGAAAAAAAAATTTTTTTTTAGTTACTTTGGAAAAAAAAATATTTTTTTAGTTACTTTGGAAAAAAATATATTGTTTTAGTTACTTTGGAAAAAAAAATATTTTTTTAGTTACTTTGGAAAAAAAATATTTTTTTAGTTACTTTGGAAAAAAAAATATTTTTTTAGTTACTTTGGAAAAAAAATATTTTTTTAGTTACTTTGGGAAAAAAAATATTTTTTTAGTTACTTTGGGAAAAAAAATAATTTTTTAGTTACTTTGGAAAAAAAATTATTTTTTTTAGTTACTTTGGAAAAAAAAATTTTTTTTTAGTTTCTTTGGAAAAAAAAATTTTTTTTTAGTTACTTTGGAAAAAAAAAAATTTTTTTTAGTTACTTTGGAAAAAAAAATATTTTTTTAGTTTCTTTGGAAAAAAAAATTTTTTTTTAGTTACTTTGGAAAAAAAAATATTTTTTTAGTTACTTTGGAAAAAAAAAAATTTTTTAGTTACTTTGGAAAAAAAAAAAATTGTTTAGTTACTTTGGAAAAAAAAAAATTTTTTTAGTTACTTTGGAAAAAAATATATATTTTTAGTTTCTTTGGAAAAAAAATTATTTTTTTAGTTACTTTGGAAAAAAAAATATTTTTTTAGTTACTTTGGAAAAAAAAATATTTTTTTAGTTACTTTGGAAAAAAAAATATTTTTTTAGTTACTTTGGAAAAAAAATATTTTTTTAGTTACTTTGGAAAAAAAAATATTTTTTTAGTTATTTTGGAAAAAAAAATATTTTTTTAGTTACTTTTGGAAAAAAAATATTTTTTTAGTTACTTTGGAAAAAAAAATATTTTTTTAGTTACTTTGGAAAAAAAATATTTTTTTAGTTACTTTGGAAAAAAAATATTTTTTTAGTTACTTTGGAAAAAAAAATATTTTTTTAGTTACTTTGGAAAAAAAAATATTTTTTTAGTTACTTTGGGAAAAAAAATATTTTTTTAGTTACTTTGGAAAAAAAAATATTTTTTTAGTTTCTTTGGAAAAAAAAATTTTTTTTAGTTACTTTGGAAAAAAAAATTTTTTTTTAGTTACTTTGGAAAAAAAAATATTTTTTTAGTTTCTTTGGAAAAAAAAATATTTTTTTAGTTACTTTGGAAAAAAAATTTTTTTTTTAGTTACTTTGGAAAAAAAAATATTTTTTTAGTTACTTTGGAAAAAAAAATATTTTTTTAGTTACTTTGGAAAAAAAAATATTTTTTTAGTTACTTTGGAAAAAAAAATATTTTTTTAGTTACTTTGGAAAAAAAAATATTTTTTTAGTTTCTTTGGAAAAAAAAATATTTTTTTAGTTACTTTGGAAAAAAAAAATATTTTTTAGTTACTTTGGAAAAAAAAATATTTTTTTAGTTACTTTGGGAAAAATTTTTTTTTTTTTAGTTACTTTGGAAAAAAAAATTTTTTTTAGTTACTTTGGAAAAAAAAATATTTTTTTAGTTACTTTGGAAAAAAAAATATTTTTTTAGTTTCTTTGGAAAAAAAAATATTTTTTTAGTTACTTTGGAAAAAAAATATATTTTTTAGTTACTTTGGAAAAAAAAATTTTTTTTTAGTTTCTTTGGAAAATTTTTTTTTTTTTTAGTTACTTTGGAAAAAAAAATATTTTTTTAGTTTCTTTGGAAAAAAAATTTTTTTTTAGTTACTTTGGAAAAAAAAATATTTTTTTAGTTACTTTGGAAAAAAAAAAATTTTTTTAGTTACTTTGGAAAAAAAAATATTTTTTTAGTTTCTTTGGAAAAAAAAATATTTTTTTAGTTACTTTGGAAAAAAAAAAAATTTTTTAGTTACTTTGGAAATTTTTTTTTTTTTTAGTTATTTTGGAAAAAAAAATATTTTTTTAGTTACTTTGGAAAAAAAAATATTTTTTTAGTTACTTTGGAAAAAAAAAATTTTTTTAGTTACTTTGGAAAAAAAATATTTTTTTAGTTACTTTGGAAAAAAAAATATTTTTTTAGTTACTTTGGAAAAAAAAATATTTTTTTAGTTACTTTGGGAAAAAAAATATTTTTTTAGTTACTTTGGAAAAAAAAATATTTTTTTAGTTTCTTTGGAAAAAAAAAAATTTTTTAGTTACTTTGGAAAAAAATATATTTTTTTAGTTACTTTGGAAAAAAAAAATTTTTTTTAGTTTCTTTGGAAAAAAAAATATTTTTTTAGTTACTTTGGAAAAAAAATTTTTTTTTTAGTTACTTTGGAAAAAAAAATATTTTTTTAGTTACTTTGGAAAAAAAAATATTTTTTTAGTTACTTTGGAAAAAAAAATATTTTTTTAGTTACTTTGGAAAAAAAAATATTTTTTTAGTTACTTTGGAAAAAAAAATATTTTTTTAGTTACTTTGGAAAAAAAAATATTTTTTTAGTTACTTTGGAAAAAAAATATATTTTTTAGTTACTTTGGAAAAAAAAATATTTTTTTAGTTACTTTGGGAAAAAAAAATTTTTTTTTAGTTACTTTGGAAAAAAAAAATTTTTTTAGTTACTTTGGAAAAAAAAATATTTTTTTAGTTACTTTGGAAAAAAAAATATTTTTTTAGTTTCTTTGGAAAAAAAAATATTTTTTTAGTTACTTTGGAAAAAAAATATATTTTTTAGTTACTTTGGAAAAAAAAATTTTTTTTTAGTTTCTTTGGAAAAAAAAATTTTTTTTAGTTACTTTGGAAAAAAAAATATTTTTTTAGTTACTTTGGAAAAAAATTTTTTTTTTTAGTTACTTTGGAAAAAAAAAATTTTTTTTAGTTTCTTTGGAAAAAAAAATATTTTTTTAGTTACTTTGGAAAAAAAAAAATTTTTTTAGTTACTTTGGAAAATTTTTTTTTTTTTTAGTTACTTTGGAAAAAAAAATATTTTTTTAGTTACTTTGGAAAAAAAATATTTTTTTAGTTACTTTGGAAAAAAAAATATTTTTTTAGTTTCTTTGGAAAAAAAAATATTTTTTTAGTTACTTTGGAAAAAAAATATATTTTTTAGTTACTTTGGAAAAAAAAATTTTTTTTTAGTTTCTTTGGAAAAAAAAATTTTTTTTAGTTACTTTGGAAAAAAAAATATTTTTTTAGTTACTTTGGAAAAAAATTTTTTTTTTTAGTTACTTTGGAAAAAAAAAATTTTTTTTAGTTTCTTTGGAAAAAAAAATATTTTTTTAGTTACTTTGGAAAAAAAAAAATTTTTTTAGTTACTTTGGAAAATTTTTTTTTTTTTTAGTTACTTTGGAAAAAAAAATATTTTTTTAGTTACTTTGGAAAAAAAATATTTTTTTAGTTACTTTGGAAAAAAAATAATATTTTTTTAGTTATTTTGGAAAAAAAAATATTTTTTTAGTTACTTTGGAAAAAAAAATATTTTTTAGTTACTTTGGAAAAAAAAAAATTTTTTTAGTTACTTTGGAAAAAAAAAAATTTTTTTAGTTACTTTGGAAAAAAAAAATTTTTTTAGTTACTTTGGAAAAAAAAATATTTTTTTAGTTACTTTGGAAAAAAAATATTTTTTTAGTTACTTTGGAAAAAAAATAATATTTTTTTAGTTATTTTGGAAAAAAAAATATTTTTTTAGTTACTTTGGAAAAAAAAATATTTTTTAGTTACTTTGGAAAAAAAAAAATTTTTTTAGTTACTTTGGAAAAAAAAAAATTTTTTTAGTTACTTTGGAAAAAAAAAAATTTTTTAGTTACTTTGGAAAAAAAAAATTTTTTTTAGTTACTTTGGAAAAAAAAATATTTTTTTAGTTTCTTTGGAAAAAAATATTTTTTTTTAGTTACTTTGGAAAAAAAAATATTTTTTTAGTTACTTTGGAAAAAAAAAAAATTTTTTAGTTACTTTGGAAAAAAAAAAAATTGTTTAGTTACTTTGGAAAAAAAAAACATTTTTTAGTTACTTTGGAAAAAAATATATATTTTTAGTTTCTTTGGAAAAAAAATTATTTTTTTAGTTACTTTGGAAAAAAAAATATTTTTTTAGTTACTTTGGAAAAAAAAATATTTTTTTAGTTACTTTGGAAAAAAAAATATTTTTTTAGTTACTTTGGAAAAAAAATATTTTTTTAGTTACTTTGGAAAAAAAAATATTTTTTTAGTTACTTTGGAAAAAAAAATATTTTTTTAGTTATTTTGGAAAAAAAAATATTTTTTTAGTTACTTTTGGAAAAAAAATATTTTTTTAGTTACTTTGGAAAAAAAAATATTTTTTTAGTTACTTTGGAAAAAAAATATTTTTTTAGTTACTTTGGAAAAAAAATATTTTTTTAGTTACTTTGGAAAAAAAAATATTTTTTTAGTTACTTTGGAAAAAAAAATATTTTTTTAGTTACTTTGGGAAAAAAAATATTTTTTTAGTTACTTTGGAAAAAAAAATATTTTTTTAGTTTCTTTGGAAAAAAAAATTTTTTTTAGTTACTTTGGAAAAAAAAATATTTTTTTAGTTACTTTGGAAAAAAAAATATTTTTTTAGTTTCTTTGGAAAAAAAAATATTTTTTTAGTTACTTTGGAAAATTTTTTTTTTTTTTAGTTACTTTGGAAAAAAAAATATTTTTTTAGTTACTTTGGAAAAAAATATATTTTTTTAGTTACTTTGGAAAAAAAAATATTTTTTTAGTTACTTTGGAAAAAAAAATATTTTTTTAGTTACTTTGGAAAAAAAAATATTTTTTTAGTTACTTTGGAAAAAAAAATATTTTTTTAGTTACTTTGGAAAAAAAAAAAATTTTTTAGTTACTTTGGAAAAAAAAATATTTTTTTAGTTACTTTGGGAAAAAATTTTTTTTTTTTAGTTACTTTGGAAAAAAAAATTTTTTTTAGTTACTTTGGAAAAAAAAATATTTTTTTAGTTACTTTGGAAAAAAAAATATTTTTTTAGTTTCTTTGGAAAAAAAAATATTTTTTTAGTTACTTTGGAAAAAAAATATATTTTTTAGTTACTTTGGAAAAAAAAAATTTTTTTTAGTTTCTTTGGAAAAATTTTTTTTTTTTTAGTTACTTTGGAAAAAAAAATATTTTTTTAGTTTCTTTGGAAAAATTTTTTTTTTTTAGTTACTTTGGAAAAAAAAATATTTTTTTAGTTACTTTGGAAAAAAAAAAATTTTTTTAGTTACTTTGGAAAAAAAAATATTTTTTTAGTTTCTTTGGAAAAAAAAATATTTTTTTAGTTACTTTGGAAAAAAAAAAAATTTTTTAGTTACTTTGGAAATTTTTTTTTTTTTTAGTTATTTTGGAAAAAAAAATATTTTTTTAGTTACTTTGGAAAAAAAAATATTTTTTTAGTTACTTTGGAAAAAAAATATTTTTTTAGTTACTTTGGAAAAAAAATATTTTTTTAGTTACTTTGGAAAAAAAAATATTTTTTTAGTTACTTTGGAAAAAAAAATATTTTTTTAGTTACTTTGGGAAAAAAAATATTTTTTTAGTTACTTTGGAAAAAAAAATATTTTTTTAGTTTCTTTGGAAAAAAAAAATTTTTTTAGTTACTTTGGAAAAAAAAATATTTTTTTAGTTACTTTGGAAAAAAAAATTTTTTTTAGTTTCTTTGGAAAAAAAAATATTTTTTTAGTTACTTTGGAAAAAAAAATTTTTTTTTAGTTACTTTGGAAAAAAAAATATTTTTTTAGTTACTTTGGAAAAAAAAATATTTTTTTAGTTACTTTGGAAAAAAAAATATTTTTTTAGTTACTTTGGAAAAAAAAATATTTTTTTAGTTACTTTGGAAAAAAAAATATTTTTTTAGTTACTTTGGAAAAAAAAATATTTTTTTAGTTACTTTGGAAAAAAAATATATTTTTTAGTTACTTTGGAAAAAAAAATATTTTTTTAGTTACTTTGGGAAAAAAATTTTTTTTTTTAGTTACTTTGGAAAAAAAATTTTTTTTTAGTTACTTTGGAAAAAAAAATATTTTTTTAGTTACTTTGGAAAAAAAAATATTTTTTTAGTTTCTTTGGAAAAAAAAATATTTTTTTAGTTACTTTGGAAAAAAAATATATTTTTTAGTTACTTTGGAAAAAAAATTTTTTTTTTAGTTTCTTTGGAAAAAATTTTTTTTTTTTAGTTACTTTGGAAAAAAAAATATTTTTTTAGTTTCTTTGGAAAAAAAAAATTTTTTTAGTTACTTTGGAAAAAAAAATTTTTTTTTAGTTACTTTGGAAAAAAAAATATTTTTTTAGTTTCTTTGGAAAAAAAAATATTTTTTTAGTTACTTTGGAAAAAAAAAAATTTTTTTAGTTACTTTGGAAATTTTTTTTTTTTTTTAGTTAATTTGGAAAAAAAAATATTTTTTTAGTTACTTTGGAAAAAAAATATTTTTTTAGTTACTTTGGAAAAAAAAAATATTTTTTTAGTTATTTTGGAAAAAAAAAATGTTTTAGTTACTTTGGAAAAAAAATTTTTTTTTAGTTACTTTGGAAAAAAATAAATTTTTTTAGTTACTTTGGAAAAAAAAATATTTTTTTAGTTTCTTTGGAAAAAAAAATATTTTTTAGTTACTTTGGAAAAAAAAATATTTTTTTAGTTACTTTGGAAAAAAAAATATTTTTTTAGTTACTTTGGAAAAAAAAATATTTTTTTAGTTACTTTGGGAAAAAAATATTTTTTTAGTTACTTTGGAAAAAAAAATATTTTTTTAGTTATTTTGGAAAAAAAAATATTTTTTTAGTTACTTTGGAAAAAAAAATATTTTTTTAGTTACTTTGGAAAAAAAATATTTTTTTAGTTACTTTGGAAAAAAAATATTTTTTTAGTTACTTTGGAAAAAAAAATATTTTTTTAGTTACTTTGGAAAAAAAAAATTTTTTTTAGTTACTTTGGGGAAAAAAATAATTTTTTAGTTACTTTGGAAAAAAAATTTTTTTTTTAGTTACTTTGGAAAAAAAAATATTTTTTTAGTTACTTTGGAAAAAAAAATATTTTTTTAGTTACTTTGGAAAAAAAAATATTTTTTTAGTTACTTTGGAAAAAAAATATTTTTTTAGTTACTTTGGAAAAAAAAATATTTTTTTAGTTATTTTGGAAAAAAAAATATTTTTTTAGTTACTTTGGAAAAAAAAATATTTTTTTAGTTACTTTGGAAAAAAAAATATTTTTTTAGTTACTTTGGAAAAAAAATATTTTTTTAGTTACTTTGGAAAAAAATATTTTTTTTAGTTACTTTGGAAAAAAAAATATTTTTTTAGTTACTTTGGAAAAAAAAAAATTTTTTAGTTACTTTGGAAAAAAAAAATTTTTTTTAGTTACTTTGGAAAAAAATTTTTTTTTTTAGTTTCTTTGGAAAAAAAAATTTTTTTTAGTTACTTTGGAAAAAAATATATTTTTTTAGTTACTTTGGAAAAAAAAATATTTTTTTAGTTTCTTTGGGAAAAAAAATATTTTTTTAGTTACTTTGGGAAAAAAAATATTTTTTTAGTTACTTTGGAAAAAAATATATTTTTTTAGTTACTTTGGAAAAAAATATTTTTTTTTAGTTACTTTGGAAAAAAAAATATTTTTTTAGTTACTTTGGAAAAAAAAATATTTTTTTAGTTACTTTGGAAAAAAAAATATTTTTTAGTTACTTTGGAAAAAAAAATATTTTTTTAGTTACTTTGGGAAAAAAAATATTTTTTTAGTTACTTTGGAAAAAAAATATTTTTTTAGTTTCTTTGGAAAAAAAATATTTTTTTTAGTTACTTTGGAAAAAAAATATTTTTTTAGTTTCTTTGGAAAAAAAAAAAAATGTTTAGTTACTTTGGAAAAAAAAAAAAATTTTTAGTTACTTTGGAAAAAAAAATATTTTTTTAGTTTCTTTGGAAAAATTTTTTTTTTTTTAGTTACTTTGGAAAAAAAAATATTTTTTTAGTTACTTTGGAAAAAATTTTTTTTTTTTAGTTACTTTGGAAAAAAAAAAAAATTTTTAGTTACTTTGGAAAAAATTTTTTTTTTTTAGTTACTTTGGAAAAAAAAAAAATTTTTTAGTTACTTTGGAAAAAAAAAAAATTTTTAGTTACTTTGGAAAAAAATATATATTTTTAGTTTCTTTGGAAAAAAAAATATTTTTTTAGTTACTTTGGAAAAAAAAATATTTTTTTAGTTACTTTGGAAAAAAAAATATTTTTTTAGTTACTTTGGAAAAAAAAATATTTTTTTAGTTACTTTGGAAAAAAAATATTTTTTTAGTTACTTTGGAAAAAAAAATATTTTTTTAGTTACTTTGGAAAAAAAAATATTTTTTTACTTACTTTGGAAAAAAAAATATTTTTTTAGTTACTTTGGAAAAAAAAATATTTTTTTAGTTACTTTGGAAAAAAAAATATTTTTTTAGTTACTTTGGAAAAAAAAATATTTTTTTAGTTACTTTTGGGAAAAAAAATATTTTTTTAGTTACTTTGGAAAAAAAAAATTTTTTTTAGTTACTTTGGAAAAAAAAAATTTTTTTTAGTTTCTTTGGAAAAAAAAATATTTTTTTAGTTACTTTGGAAAAAAAAAAATTTTTTTAGTTACTTTGGAAATTTTTTTTTTTTTTAGTTACTTTGGAAAAAAAAATATTTTTTTAGTTACTTTGGAAAAAAAATATTTTTTTAGTTACTTTGGAAAAAAAAAATATTTTTTTAGTTATTTTGGAAAAAAAAATATTTTTTTAGTTACTTTGGAAAAAAAAATATTTTTTTAGTTACTTTGGAAAAAAAAATATTTTTTTAGTTACTTTGGAAAAAAAAAATTTTTTTAGTTACTTTGGAAAAAAAAATTTTTTTTAGTTACTTTGGAAAAAAATAAATTTTTTTAGTTACTTTGGAAAAAAAAATATTTTTTTAGTTTCTTTGGAAAAAAAAATATTTTTTAGTTACTTTGGAAAAAAAAATATTTTTT
Organism: Melanostigma gelatinosum; assembly: GCF_949748355.1. Lineage (NCBI taxonomy): Eukaryota > Metazoa > Chordata > Actinopteri > Perciformes > Zoarcidae > Melanostigma > Melanostigma gelatinosum. Next base: position 114,915 of record NW_027634925.1, read on the forward strand.
TAGTTACTTTGGAAAAAAAAATATTTTTTTAGTTACTTTGGAAAAAAAAATATTTTTTTAGTTACTTTGGGAAAAAAATATTTTTTTAGTTACTTTGGAAAAAAAAATATTTTTTTAGTTATTTTGGAAAAAAAAATATTTTTTTAGTTACTTTGGAAAAAAAAATATTTTTTTAGTTACTTTGGAAAAAAAATATTTTTTTAGTTACTTTGGAAAAAAAATATTTTTTTAGTTACTTTGGAAAAAAAATATTTTTTTAGTTACTTTGGAAAAAAAAATATTTTTTTAGTTACTTTGGAAAAAAAATATTTTTTTAGTTACTTTGGAAAAAAAAATATTTTTTTAGTTACTTTGGAAAAAAAAATTTTTTTTTAGTTACTTTGGGAAAAAAAATAATTTTTTAGTTACTTTGGAAAAAAAAATATTTTTTTAGTTACTTTGGAAAAAAAATATTTTTTTTAGTTTCTTTGGAAAAAAAAATTTTTTTTAGTTACTTTGGAAAAAAATATATTTTTTTAGTTACTTTGGAAAAAAAAATATTTTTTTAGTTTCTTTGGGAAAAAAAATATTTTTTTAGTTACTTTGGGAAAAAAAATATTTTTTTAGTTACTTTGGAAAAAAATATATTTTTTTAGTTACTTTGGAAAAAAATATTTTTTTTTAGTTACTTTGGAAAAAAAAATATTTTTTTAGTTACTTTGGAAAAAAAAAATTTTTTTTAGTTACTTTGGAAAAAAAAATATTTTTTAGTTACTTTGGAAAAAAAAATATTTTTTTAGTTACTTTGGGAAAAAAAATATTTTTTTAGTTACTTTGGAAAAAAAATATTTTTTTAGTTTCTTTGGAAAAAAAATATTTTTTTTAGTTACTTTGGAAAAAAAAAAAATTTTTTAGTTACTTTGGAAAAAAAAAAATTTTTTTAGTTACTTTGGAAAAAAATATATATTTTTAGTTTCTTTGGAAAAAAAAATATTTTTTTAGTTACTTTGGAAAAAAATATATTTTTTTAGTTACTTTGGAAAAAAAAATATTTTTTTAGTTACTTTGGAAAAAAAAATATTTTTTTAGTTACTTTGGAAAAAAAATATTTTTTTAGTTACTTTGGAAAAAAAAATATTTTTTTAGTTACTTTGGAAAAAAAAATATTTTTTTACTTACTTTGGAAAAAAAAATATTTTTTTAGTTACTTTGGAAAAAAAAATATTTTTTTAGTTACTTTGGAAAAAAAAATATTTTTTTAGTTACTTTGGAAAAAAAAATATTTTTTTAGTTACTTTTGGAAAAAAAAATATTTTTTTAGTTACTTTGGAAAAAAAAAATTTTTTTTAGTTACTTTGGAAAAAAAAAATTTTTTTTAGTTTCTTTGGAAAAAAAAATATTTTTTTAGTTACTTTGGAAAAAAAAAAATTTTTTTAGTTACTTTGGAAAATTTTTTTTTTTTTTAGTTACTTTGGAAAAAAAAATATTTTTTTAGTTACTTTGGAAAAAAAATATTTTTTTAGTTACTTTGGAAAAAAAAAATATTTTTTTAGTTATTTTGGAAAAAAAAATATTTTTTTAGTTACTTTGGAAAAAAAAATATTTTTTTAGTTACTTTGGAAAAAAAAATATTTTTTTAGTTACTTTGGAAAAAAAAAAATTTTTTAGTTACTTTGGAAAAAAAAATTTTTTTTAGTTACTTTGGAAAAAAATAAATTTTTTTAGTTACTTTGGAAAAAAAAATATTTTTTTAGTTTCTTTGGAAAAAAAAATATTTTTTAGTTACTTTGGAAAAAAAAATATTTTTTTAGTTACTTTGGAAAAAAAAATATTTTTTTAGTTACTTTGGAAAAAAAAATATTTTTTTAGTTACTTTGGGAAAAAAATATTTTTTTAGTTACTTTGGAAAAAAAAATATTTTTTTAGTTATTTTGGAAAAAAAAATATTTTTTTAGTTACTTTGGAAAAAAAAATATTTTTTTAGTTACTTTGGAAAAAAAATATTTTTTTAGTTACTTTGGAAAAAAAATATTTTTTTAGTTACTTTGGAAAAAAAATATTTTTTTAGTTACTTTGGAAAAAAAAATATTTTTTTAGTTACTTTGGAAAAAAAATATTTTTTTAGTTACTTTGGAAAAAAAAATATTTTTTTAGTTACTTTGGAAAAAAAAATTTTTTTTTAGTTACTTTGGGAAACAAAATAATTTTTTAGTTACTTTGGAAAAAAAATTTTTTTTTTAGTTACTTTGGAAAAAAAAATATTTTTTTAGTTACTTTGGAAAAAAAAATATTTTTTTAGTTACTTTGGAAAAAAAAATATTTTTTTAGTTACTTTGGAAAAAAAATATTTTTTTAGTTACTTTGGAAAAAAAAATATTTTTTTAGTTATTTTGGAAAAAAAAATATTTTTTTAGTTACTTTGGAAAAAAAAATATTTTTTTAGTTACTTTGGAAAAAAAAATATTTTTTTAGTTACTTTGGAAAAAAAATATTTTATTTTTTTAGTTACTTTGGAAAAAAATATTTTTTTTAGTTACTTTGGAAAAAAAATATTTTTTTAGTTACTTTGGAAAAAAAAAATTTTTTTAGTTACTTTGGAAAAAAAAAAATTTTTTTTAGTTACTTTGGAAAAAAAAATTTTTTTTTAGTTTCTTTGGAAAAAAAAATTTTTTTTAGTTACTTTGGAAAAAAATATATTTTTTTAGTTACTTTGGGAAAAAAAATATTTTTTTAGTTACTTTGGAAAAAAATATATTTTTTTAGTTACTTTGGAAAAAAATATTTGTTTTTAGTTACTTTGGAAAAAAAAATATTTTTTTAGTTACTTTGGAAAAAAAATATTTTTTTAGTTACTTTGGAAAAAAAAATATTTTTTAGTTACTTTGGAAAAAAAATATTTTTTTAGTTACTTTGGGAAAAAAAATATTTTTTTAGTTACTTTGGAAAAAAAATATTTTTTTAGTTTCTTTGGAAAAAAAAATATTTTTTTTAGTTACTTTGGAAAAAAAATATTTTTTTAGTTTCTTTGGAAAAAAAAAAATTTTTAGTTACTTTGGAAAAAAAAAATTTTTTTAGTTACTTTGGAAAAAAAAATTTTTTTAGTTTCTTTGGAAATTTTTTTTTTTTTTAGTTACTTTGGAAAAAAAAATTTTTTTTAGTTACTTTGGAAAAAAAAAATTTTTTTAGTTACTTTGGAAAAAAAAATTTTTTTTAGTTACTTTGGAAAAAAAATAATTTTTTTAGTTACTTTGGAAAAAAATATATATTTTTAGTTTCTTTGGAAAAAAAAATATTTTTTAGTTACTTTGAAAAAAAAATATTTTTTTAGTTACTTTGGAAAAAAAAATATTTTTTAGTTACTTTGGAAAAAAAAATATTTTTTTAGTTACTTTGGAAAAAAAAATATTTTTTTAGTTATTTTGGAAAAAAAAATATTTTTTTAGTTACTTTTGGAAAAAAATTATTTTTTAGTTACTTTGGAAAAAAATATATTTTTTTAGTTACTTTGGAAAAAAAATATTTTTTTAGTTTCTTTGGAAAAAAAATATTTTTTTTAGTTACTTGGGAAAAAAAATATTTTTTTAGTTACTTTGGAAAAAAAATATTTTTTTAGTTACTTTGGAAAAAAAAATATTTTTTTACTTACTTTGGAAAAAAAAATATTTTTTTAGTTACTTTGGAAAAAAAAATATTTTTTTAGTTACTTTGGAAAAAAAAATATTTTTTTAGTTACTTTGGAAAAAAATATATTGTTTTAGTTACTTTGGAAAAAAATATTTTTTTTTAGTTACTTTGGAAAAAAAAATATTTTTTTAGTTACTTTGGAAAAAAAAATATTTTTTTAGTTACTTTGGAAAAAAAAATATTTTTTAGTTACTTTGGAAAAAAAAATATTTTTTTAGTTACTTTGGGAAAAAATATATTTTTTAGTTACTTTGGAAAAAATATATTTTTTTAGTTTCTTTGGAAAAAAAATATTTTTTTTAGTTACTTTGGAAAAAAAAATATTTTTTTAGTTACTTTGGAAAAAAAAATATTTTTTTAGTTACTTTGGAAAAAAAAATATTTTTTTAGTTTCTTTGGAAAAAAAATATTTTTTTAGTTACTTTGGAAAAAAAAATATTTTTTTAGTTACTTTGGAAAAAAAATATTTTTTTAGTTACTTTGGAAAAAAAAATATTTTTTTAGTTACTTTGGAAAAAAATATTTTTTTAGTTACTTTGGGAAAAAAATATTTTTTTAGTTACTTTGGGAAAAAAAATAATTTTTTAGTTACTTTGGAAAAAAAAATATTTTTTTAGTTTGGAAAAAAAAATATTTTTTTAGTTACTTTGGAAAAAAAATATTTTTTTTAGTTTCTTTGGAAAAAAAAAAAATTTTAGTTACTTTGGAAAAAAAATTTTTTTTTTAGTTTCTTTGGAAAAAAAAATTTTTTTTAGTTACTTTGGAAAAAAATATATTTTTTTAGTTACTTTGGAAAAAAAAATATTTTTTTAGTTTCTTTGGGAAAAAAAATATTTTTTTAGTTACTTTGGGAAAAAAAATATTTTTTTAGTTACTTTGGAAAAAAAAATATTTTTTTAGTTACTTTGGAAAAAAATATTTTTTTTTAGTTACTTTGGAAAAAAAAATATTTTTTTAGTTACTTTGGAAAAAAAAATATTTTTTTAGTTACTTTGGAAAAAAAAATATTTTTTAGTTACTTTGGAAAAAAAATATTTTTTTAGTTACTTTGGGAAAAAAAATATTTTTTTAGTTACTTTGGAAAAAAAATATTTTTTTAGTTTCTTTGGAAAAAAAATATTTTTTTTAGTTACTTTGGAAAAAAAATATTTTTTTAGTTTCTTTGGAAAAAAAAAAAAATTTTTAGTTACTTTGGAAAAAAAAAATTTTTTTAGTTACTTTGGAAAAAAAAAAATTTTTTTAGTTACTTTGGAAAAAAAAAATTTTTTTTAGTTACTTTGGAAAAAAAAATAATTTTTTAGTTACTTTGGAAAAAAATATATATTTTTAGTTTCTTTGGAAAAAAATATATTTTTTTAGTTACTTTGGAAAAAAAAATATTTTTTTAGTTACTTTGGAAAAAAAAATATTTTTTTAGTTACTTTGGAAAAAAAAATATTTTTTTAGTTACTTTGGAAAAAAAATATTTTTTTAGTTACTTTGGAAAAAAAAATATTTTTTTAGTTATTTTGGGAAAAAAAATATTTTTTTAGTTACTTTTGGAAAAAAAAATATTTTTTTAGTTACTTTGGAAAAAAATATATTTTTTTAGTTACTTTGGAAAAAAAAATATTTTTTTAGTTTCTTTGGAAAAAAATATATTTTTTTAGTTACTTTGGGAAAAAAAATATTTTTTTAGTTACTTTGGAAAAAAAAATATTTTTTTAGTTACTTTGGAAAAAAAAATATTTTTTTACTTACTTTGGAAAAAAAAATATTTTTTTAGTTACTTTGGAAAAAAAAATATTTTTTTAGTTACTTTGGAAAAAAAAATATTTTTTTAGTTACTTTGGAAAAAAATATATTGTTTTAGTTACTTTGGAAAAAAATATTTTTTTTTAGTTACTTTGGAAAAAAAATATTTTTTTAGTTACTTTGGAAAAAAAAATATTTTTTTAGTTACTTTGGAAAAAAAAATATTTTTTAGTTACTTTGGAAAAAAAAATATTTTTTTAGTTACTTTGGGAAAAAATATATTTTTTAGTTACTTTGGAAAAAATATATTTTTTTAGTTTCTTTGGAAAAAAAATATTTTTTTTAGTTACTTTGGAAAAAAAAATATTTTTTTAGTTACTTTGGAAAAAAAAATATTTTTTTAGTTACTTTGGAAAAAAAAATATTTTTTTAGTTTCTTTGGAAAAAAAATATTTTTTTAGTTACTTTGGAAAAAAAAATATTTTTTTAGTTACTTTGGAAAAAAAATATTTTTTTAGTTACTTTGGAAAAAAAAATATTTTTTTAGTTACTTTGGAAAAAAATATTTTTTTAGTTACTTTGGGAAAAAAATATTTTTTTAGTTACTTTGGGAAAAAAAATAATTTTTTAGTTACTTTGGAAAAAAAAATATTTTTTTAGTTTGGAAAAAAAAATATTTTTTTAGTTACTTTGGAAAAAAAATATTTTTTTTAGTTTCTTTGGAAAAAAAAAAAATTTTAGTTACTTTGGAAAAAAAAATTTTTTTTTAGTTTCTTTGGAAAAAAAAAAAATTTTTAGTTACTTTGGAAAAAAATATATTTTTTTAGTTACTTTGGAAAAAAAAATATTTTTTTAGTTTCTTTGGAAAAAAAAATATTTTTTTAGTTACTTTGGGAAAAAAAATATTTTTTTAGTTACTTTGGAAAAAAAATATATTTTTTTAGTTACTTTGGAAAAAAAAATATTTTTTTAGTTACTTTGGAAAAAAAAATATTTTTTTAGTTACTTTGGAAAAAAAAATATTTTTTTAGTTACTTTGGAAAAAAATATATTGTTTTAGTTACTTTGGAAAAAAATATATTTTTTTTAGTTACTTTGGAAAAAAAAATATTTTTTTAGTTACTTTGGAAAAAAATATATTTTTTTAGTTACTTTGGAAAAAAAAATATTTTTTAGTTACTTTGGAAAAAAAAATATTTTTTTAGTTACTTTGGGAAAAAATATATTTTTTTAGTTACTTTGGAAAAAAATATATTTTTTTAGTTTCTTTGGAAAAAAAATATTTTTTTTAGTTACTTTGGAAAAAAAAATATTTTTTTAGTTACTTTGGAAAAAAAAATATTTTTTTAGTTACTTTGGAAAAAAAAATATTTTTTTAGTTTCTTTGGAAAAAAAAATATTTTTTTAGTTACTTTGGAAAAAAAATATTTTTTTAGTTACTTTGGAAAAAAAAATATTTTTTTAGTTACTTTGGAAAAAAAATATTTTTTTAGTTACTTTGGGAAAAAAAATATTTTTTTAGTTACTTTGGGAAAAAAAATAATTTTTTAGTTACTTTGGAAAAAAAAAATTTTTTTTAGTTACTTTGGAAAAAAAAAAAAAATTTTAGTTTCTTTGGAAAAAAAAAAAAATTTTTAGTTACTTTGGAAAAAAAAAATTTTTTTTAGTTACTTTGGAAAAAAAATATTTTTTTAGTTACTTTGGAAAAAAAAATATTTTTTTAGTTACTTTGGAAAAAAAATATTTTTTTAGTTACTTTGGAAAAAAAAATATTTTTTTAGTTACTTTGGAAAAAAAATATTTTTTTAGTTACTTTGGGAAAAAAAATATTTTTTTAGTTACTTTGGGAAAAAAAATAATTTTTTAGTTACTTTGGAAAAAAAAAATTTTTTTTAGTTACTTTGGAAAAAAAAAAAAAATTTTAGTTTCTTTGGAAAAAAAAAAAATTTTTTAGTTACTTTGGAAAAAAAAAAATTTTTTTAGTTACTTTGGAAAAAAAATATTTTTTTAGTTTCTTTGGAAAAAAAATTTTTTTTTTAGTTACTTTGGAAAAAAAAATATTTTTTTAGTTACTTTGGAAAAAAATATATTGTTTTAGTTACTTTGGAAAAAAAAATATTTTTTTAGTTACTTTGGAAAAAAAATATTTTTTTAGTTACTTTGGAAAAAAAAATATTTTTTTAGTTACTTTGGAAAAAAAATATTTTTTTAGTTACTTTGGGAAAAAAAAAAATTTTTTTAGTTACTTTGGGAAAAAAATAATTTTTTAGTTACTTTGGAAAAAAAAAAAATTTTTTAGTTACTTTGGAAAAAAAAAATTTTTTTTAGTTTCTTTGGAAAAAAAAAAAATTTTTTAGTTACTTTGGAAAAAAAAAATTTTTTTTAGTTACTTTGGAAAAAAAAATATTTTTTTAGTTTCTTTGGAAAAAAAAATTTTTTTTTAGTTACTTTGGAAAAAAAAATATTTTTTTAGTTACTTTGGAAAAAAAAAAGATTTTTTAGTTACTTTGGAAAAAAAAATTGTTTAGTTACTTTGGAAAAAAAAAAAATTTTTTAGTTACTTTGGAAAAAAATATATATTTTTAGTTTCTTTGGAAAAAAAATTATTTTTTTAGTTACTTTGGAAAAAAAAATATTTTTTTAGTTACTTTGGAAAAAAAATATTTTTTTAGTTACTTTGGAAAAAAAAATATTTTTTTAGTTACTTTGGAAAAAAAATATTTTTTTAGTTACTTTGGAAAAAAAAATATTTTTTTAGTTATTTTGGAAAAAAAAATATTTTTTTAGTTACTTTTGGAAAAAAAATATTTTTTTAGTTACTTTGGAAAAAAAAATATTTTTTTAGTTACTTTGGAAAAAAAATATTTTTTTAGTTACTTTGGAAAAAAAATATTTTTTTAGTTACTTTGGAAAAAAAAATATTTTTTTAGTTACTTTGGAAAAAAAAATATTTTTTTAGTTACTTTGGGAAAAAAAATATTTTTTTAGTTACTTTGGAAAAAAAAATATTTTTTTAGTTTCTTTGGAAAAAAAAAATTTTTTTAGTTACTTTGGAAAAAAAAATATTTTTTTAGTTACTTTGGAAAAAAAAATATTTTTTTAGTTTCTTTGGAAAAAAAAATATTTTTTTAGTTACTTTGGAAAAAAAAATTTTTTTTTAGTTACTTTGGAAAAAAAAATATTTTTTTAGTTACTTTGGAAAAAAAAATATTTTTTTAGTTACTTTGGAAAAAAAAATATTTTTTTAGTTACTTTGGAAAAAAAAATATTTTTTTAGTTACTTTGGAAAAAAAAATATTTTTTTAGTTACTTTGGAAAAAAAAATATTTTTTTAGTTTCTTTGGAAAAAAAAATATTTTTTTAGTTACTTTGGAAAAAAAATATATTTTTTAGTTACTTTGGAAAAAAATTTTTTTTTTTAGTTTCTTTGGAATTTTTTTTTTTTTTTTAGTTACTTTGGAAAAAAAAATATTTTTTTAGTTTCTTTGGAAAAAAAATTTTTTTTAGTTACTTTGGAAAAAAAAATATTTTTTTAGTTACTTTGGAAAAAAAAAATTGTTTTTAGTTACTTTGGAAAAAAAAATATTTTTTTAGTTTCTTTGGAAAAAAAAATATTTTTTTAGTTACTTTGGAAAAAAAAATTTTTTTTTAGTTACTTTGGAAAATTTTTTTTTTTTTTAGTTACTTTGGAAAAAAAAATATTTTTTTAGTTACTTTGGAAAAAAAATATTTTTTTAGTTACTTTGGAAAAAAAAAATATTTTTTTAGTTATTTTGGAAAAAAAAATATTTTTTTAGTTACTTTGGAAAAAAAAATATTTTTTTAGTTACTTTGGAAAAAAAAATATTTTTTTAGTTACTTTGGAAAAAAAAAAAATTTTAGTTACTTTGGAAAAAAAAAATTTTTTTAGTTACTTTGGAAAAAAAAAAATTTTTTTAGTTACTTTGGAAAAAAAAAATTTTTTTTAGTTTCTTTGGGAAAAAAAATATTTTTTAGTTACTTTGGAAAAAAAAATATTTTTTTAGTTACTTTGGAAAAAAAAATATTTTTTTAGTTACTTTGGAAAAAAAAATATTTTTTTAGTTACTTTGGAAAAAAAATATTTTTTTAGTTACTTTGGAAAAAAAAATATTTTTTTAGTTATTTTGGAAAAAAAAATATTTTTTTAGTTACTTTGGAAAAAAAAATATTTTTTTAGTTACTTTGGAAAAAAAATATTTTTTTAGTTACTTTGGAAAAAAAATATTTTTTTAGTTACTTTGGAAAAAAAATATTTTTTTAGTTACTTTGGAAAAAAAAATATTTTTTTAGTTACTTTGGAAAAAAAATATTTTTTTAGTTACTTTGGAAAAAAAAATATTTTTTTAGTTACTTTGGAAAAAAAAATTTTTTTTTAGTTACTTTGGGAAAAAAAATAATTTTTTAGTTACTTTGGAAAAAAAAATTTTTTTTAGTTACTTTGGAAAAAAAAATATTTTTTTAGTTACTTTGGAAAAAAAAATATTTTTTTAGTTACTTTGGAAAAAAAAATATTTTTTTAGTTACTTTGGAAAAAAAATATTTTTTTAGTTACTTTGGAAAAAAAAAAGATTTTTTAGTTACTTTGGAAAAAAAAATTGTTTAGTTACTTTGGAAAAAAAAAAAAATTTTTAGTTACTTTGGAAAAAAATATATATTTTTAGTTTCTTTGGAAAAAAAATTATTTTTTTAGTTACTTTGGAAAAAAAAATATTTTTTTAGTTACTTTGGAAAAAAAAATATTTTTTTAGTTACTTTGGAAAAAAAAATATTTTTTTAGTTACTTTGGAAAAAAAATATTTTTTTAGTTACTTTGGAAAAAAAAATATTTTTTTAGTTATTTTGGAAAAAAAAATATTTTTTTAGTTACTTTGGAAAAAAAATATTTTTTTAGTTACTTTGGAAAAAAAAATATTTTTTTAGTTACTTTGGAAAAAAAAATATTTTTTTAGTTACTTTGGGAAAAAAAATATTTTTTTAGTTACTTTGGAAAAAAAAATATTTTTTTAGTTTCTTTGGAAAAAAAAAATTTTTTAGTTACTTTGGAAAAAAAAATATTTTTTTAGTTACTTTGGAAAAAAAAATATTTTTTTAGTTTCTTTGGAAAAAAAAATATTTTTTTAGTTACTTTGGAAAAAAAAAATTTTTTTTAGTTACTTTGGAAAAAAAAATATTTTTTTAGTTACTTTGGAAAAAAAAATATTTTTTTAGTTACTTTGGAAAAAAAATATTTTTTTAGTTACTTTGGAAAAAAAAATATTTTTTTAGTTACTTTGGAAAAAAAAATATTTTTTTAGTTACTTTGGAAAAAAAAATATTTTTTTAGTTACTTTGGAAAAAAAATATATTTTTTAGTTACTTTGGAAAAAAAAATATTTTTTTAGTTACTTTGGGAAAAAAAAAAATTTTTTTAGTTACTTTGGAAAAAAAAATATTTTTTTAGTTACTTTGGGAAAAAAAATATTTTTTTAGTTACTTTGGAAAAAAAAATATTTTTTTAGTTTCTTTGGAAAAAAAAAATTTTTTAGTTACTTTGGAAAAAAAAATATTTTTTTAGTTACTTTGGAAAAAAAAATATTTTTTTAGTTTCTTTGGAAAAAAAAATATTTTTTTAGTTACTTTGGAAAAAAAAAATTTTTTTTAGTTACTTTGGAAAAAAAAATATTTTTTTAGTTACTTTGGAAAAAAAAATATTTTTTTAGTTACTTTGGAAAAAAAATATTTTTTTAGTTACTTTGGAAAAAAAAATATTTTTTTAGTTACTTTGGAAAAAAAAATATTTTTTTAGTTACTTTGGAAAAAAAAATATTTTTTTAGTTACTTTGGAAAAAAAATATATTTTTTAGTTACTTTGGAAAAAAAAATATTTTTTTAGTTACTTTGGGAAAAAAAAAAATTTTTTTAGTTACTTTGGAAAAAAAATTTTTTTTTAGTTACTTTGGAAAAAAAATATTTTTTTAGTTACTTTGGAAAAAAAAATATTTTTTTAGTTTCTTTGGAAAAAAAAATATTTTTTTAGTTACTTTGGAAAAAAAATATATTTTTTAGTTACTTTGGAAAAAAAAATTTTTTTTTAGTTTCTTTGGAAATTTTTTTTTTTTTTTAGTTACTTTGGAAAAAAAAATATTTTTTTAGTTACTTTGGAAAAAAAAATATTTTTTAGTTACTTTGGAAAAAAAAATATTTTTTTAGTTACTTTGGGAAAAAATATATTTTTTAGTTACTTTGGAAAAAATATATTTTTTTAGTTTCTTTGGAAAAAAAATATTTTTTTTAGTTACTTTGGAAAAAAAAATATTTTTTTAGTTACTTTGGAAAAAAAAATATTTTTTTAGTTACTTTGGAAAAAAAAATATTTTTTTAGTTTCTTTGGAAAAAAAATATTTTTTTAGTTACTTTGGAAAAAAAAATATTTTTTTAGTTACTTTGGAAAAAAAATATTTTTTTAGTTACTTTGGAAAAAAAAATATTTTTTTAGTTACTTTGGAAAAAAATATTTTTTTAGTTACTTTGGGAAAAAAATATTTTTTTAGTTACTTTGGGAAAAAAAATAATTTTTTAGTTACTTTGGAAAAAAAAATATTTTTTTAGTTTGGAAAAAAAAATATTTTTTTAGTTACTTTGGAAAAAAAATATTTTTTTTAGTTTCTTTGGAAAAAAAAAAAATTTTAGTTACTTTGGAAAAAAAAATTTTTTTTTAGTTTCTTTGGAAAAAAAAAAATTTTTAGTTACTTTGGAAAAAAATATATTTTTTTAGTTACTTTGGAAAAAAAAATATTTTTTTAGTTTCTTTGGAAAAAAAAATATTTTTTTAGTTACTTTGGGAAAAAAAATATTTTTTTAGTTACTTTGGAAAAAAAATATATTTTTTTAGTTACTTTGGAAAAAAAAATATTTTTTTAGTTACTTTGGAAAAAAAAATATTTTTTTAGTTACTTTGGAAAAAAAAATATTTTTTTAGTTACTTTGGAAAAAAATATATTGTTTTAGTTACTTTGGAAAAAAATATATTTTTTTTAGTTACTTTGGAAAAAAAAATATTTTTTTAGTTACTTTGGAAAAAAATATATTTTTTTAGTTACTTTGGAAAAAAAAATATTTTTTAGTTACTTTGGAAAAAAAAATATTTTTTTAGTTACTTTGGGAAAAAATATATTTTTTTAGTTACTTTGGAAAAAAATATATTTTTTTAGTTTCTTTGGAAAAAAAATATTTTTTTTAGTTACTTTGGAAAAAAAAATATTTTTTTAGTTACTTTGGAAAAAAAAATATTTTTTTAGTTACTTTGGAAAAAAAAATATTTTTTTAGTTTCTTTGGAAAAAAAAATATTTTTTTAGTTACTTTGGAAAAAAAATATTTTTTTAGTTACTTTGGAAAAAAAAATATTTTTTTAGTTACTTTGGAAAAAAAATATTTTTTTAGTTACTTTGGGAAAAAAAATATTTTTTTAGTTACTTTGGGAAAAAAAATAATTTTTTAGTTACTTTGGAAAAAAAAAATTTTTTTTAGTTACTTTGGAAAAAAAAAAAAAATTTTAGTTTCTTTGGAAAAAAAAAAAAATTTTTAGTTACTTTGGAAAAAAAAAATTTTTTTTAGTTACTTTGGAAAAAAAATATTTTTTTAGTTACTTTGGAAAAAAAAATATTTTTTTAGTTACTTTGGAAAAAAAATATTTTTTTAGTTACTTTGGAAAAAAAAATATTTTTTTAGTTACTTTGGAAAAAAAATATTTTTTTAGTTACTTTGGGAAAAAAAATATTTTTTTAGTTACTTTGGGAAAAAAAATAATTTTTTAGTTACTTTGGAAAAAAAAAATTTTTTTTAGTTACTTTGGAAAAAAAAAAAAAATTTTAGTTTCTTTGGAAAAAAAAAAAATTTTTTAGTTACTTTGGAAAAAAAAAAATTTTTTTAGTTACTTTGGAAAAAAAATATTTTTTTAGTTTCTTTGGAAAAAAAATTTTTTTTTTAGTTACTTTGGAAAAAAAAATATTTTTTTAGTTACTTTGGAAAAAAATATATTGTTTTAGTTACTTTGGAAAAAAAAATATTTTTTTAGTTACTTTGGAAAAAAAATATTTTTTTAGTTACTTTGGAAAAAAAAATATTTTTTTAGTTACTTTGGAAAAAAAATATTTTTTTAGTTACTTTGGGAAAAAAAAAAATTTTTTTAGTTACTTTGGGAAAAAAATAATTTTTTAGTTACTTTGGAAAAAAAAAAAATTTTTTAGTTACTTTGGAAAAAAAAAATTTTTTTTAGTTTCTTTGGAAAAAAAAAAAATTTTTTAGTTACTTTGGAAAAAAAAAATTTTTTTTAGTTACTTTGGAAAAAAAAATATTTTTTTAGTTTCTTTGGAAAAAAAAATTTTTTTTTAGTTACTTTGGAAAAAAAAATATTTTTTTAGTTACTTTGGAAAAAAAAAAGATTTTTTAGTTACTTTGGAAAAAAAAATTGTTTAGTTACTTTGGAAAAAAAAAAAATTTTTTAGTTACTTTGGAAAAAAATATATATTTTTAGTTTCTTTGGAAAAAAAATTATTTTTTTAGTTACTTTGGAAAAAAAAATATTTTTTTAGTTACTTTGGAAAAAAAATATTTTTTTAGTTACTTTGGAAAAAAAAATATTTTTTTAGTTACTTTGGAAAAAAAATATTTTTTTAGTTACTTTGGAAAAAAAAATATTTTTTTAGTTATTTTGGAAAAAAAAATATTTTTTTAGTTACTTTTGGAAAAAAAATATTTTTTTAGTTACTTTGGAAAAAAAAATATTTTTTTAGTTACTTTGGAAAAAAAATATTTTTTTAGTTACTTTGGAAAAAAAATATTTTTTTAGTTACTTTGGAAAAAAAAATATTTTTTTAGTTACTTTGGAAAAAAAAATATTTTTTTAGTTACTTTGGGAAAAAAAATATTTTTTTAGTTACTTTGGAAAAAAAAATATTTTTTTAGTTTCTTTGGAAAAAAAAAATTTTTTTAGTTACTTTGGAAAAAAAAATATTTTTTTAGTTACTTTGGAAAAAAAAATATTTTTTTAGTTTCTTTGGAAAAAAAAATATTTTTTTAGTTACTTTGGAAAAAAAAATTTTTTTTTAGTTACTTTGGAAAAAAAAATATTTTTTTAGTTACTTTGGAAAAAAAAATATTTTTTTAGTTACTTTGGAAAAAAAAATATTTTTTTAGTTACTTTGGAAAAAAAAATATTTTTTTAGTTACTTTGGAAAAAAAAATATTTTTTTAGTTACTTTGGAAAAAAAAATATTTTTTTAGTTTCTTTGGAAAAAAAAATATTTTTTTAGTTACTTTGGAAAAAAAATATATTTTTTAGTTACTTTGGAAAAAAATTTTTTTTTTTAGTTTCTTTGGAATTTTTTTTTTTTTTTTAGTTACTTTGGAAAAAAAAATATTTTTTTAGTTTCTTTGGAAAAAAAATTTTTTTTAGTTACTTTGGAAAAAAAAATATTTTTTTAGTTACTTTGGAAAAAAAAAATTGTTTTTAGTTACTTTGGAAAAAAAAATATTTTTTTAGTTTCTTTGGAAAAAAAAATATTTTTTTAGTTACTTTGGAAAAAAAAATTTTTTTTTAGTTACTTTGGAAAATTTTTTTTTTTTTTAGTTACTTTGGAAAAAAAAATATTTTTTTAGTTACTTTGGAAAAAAAATATTTTTTTAGTTACTTTGGAAAAAAAAAATATTTTTTTAGTTATTTTGGAAAAAAAAATATTTTTTTAGTTACTTTGGAAAAAAAAATATTTTTTTAGTTACTTTGGAAAAAAAAATATTTTTTTAGTTACTTTGGAAAAAAAAAAAATTTTAGTTACTTTGGAAAAAAAAAATTTTTTTAGTTACTTTGGAAAAAAAAAAATTTTTTTAGTTACTTTGGAAAAAAAAAATTTTTTTTAGTTTCTTTGGGAAAAAAAATATTTTTTAGTTACTTTGGAAAAAAAAATATTTTTTTAGTTACTTTGGAAAAAAAAATATTTTTTTAGTTACTTTGGAAAAAAAAATATTTTTTTAGTTACTTTGGAAAAAAAATATTTTTTTAGTTACTTTGGAAAAAAAAATATTTTTTTAGTTATTTTGGAAAAAAAAATATTTTTTTAGTTACTTTGGAAAAAAAAATATTTTTTTAGTTACTTTGGAAAAAAAATATTTTTTTAGTTACTTTGGAAAAAAAATATTTTTTTAGTTACTTTGGAAAAAAAATATTTTTTTAGTTACTTTGGAAAAAAAAATATTTTTTTAGTTACTTTGGAAAAAAAATATTTTTTTAGTTACTTTGGAAAAAAAAATATTTTTTTAGTTACTTTGGAAAAAAAAATTTTTTTTTAGTTACTTTGGGAAAAAAAATAATTTTTTAGTTACTTTGGAAAAAAAAATTTTTTTTAGTTACTTTGGAAAAAAAAATATTTTTTTAGTTACTTTGGAAAAAAAAATATTTTTTTAGTTACTTTGGAAAAAAAAATATTTTTTTAGTTACTTTGGAAAAAAAATATTTTTTTAGTTACTTTGGAAAAAAAAAAGATTTTTTAGTTACTTTGGAAAAAAAAATTGTTTAGTTACTTTGGAAAAAAAAAAAAATTTTTAGTTACTTTGGAAAAAAATATATATTTTTAGTTTCTTTGGAAAAAAAATTATTTTTTTAGTTACTTTGGAAAAAAAAATATTTTTTTAGTTACTTTGGAAAAAAAAATATTTTTTTAGTTACTTTGGAAAAAAAAATATTTTTTTAGTTACTTTGGAAAAAAAATATTTTTTTAGTTACTTTGGAAAAAAAAATATTTTTTTAGTTATTTTGGAAAAAAAAATATTTTTTTAGTTACTTTGGAAAAAAAATATTTTTTTAGTTACTTTGGAAAAAAAAATATTTTTTTAGTTACTTTGGAAAAAAAAATATTTTTTTAGTTACTTTGGGAAAAAAAATATTTTTTTAGTTACTTTGGAAAAAAAAATATTTTTTTAGTTTCTTTGGAAAAAAAAAATTTTTTAGTTACTTTGGAAAAAAAAATATTTTTTTAGTTACTTTGGAAAAAAAAATATTTTTTTAGTTTCTTTGGAAAAAAAAATATTTTTTTAGTTACTTTGGAAAAAAAAAATTTTTTTTAGTTACTTTGGAAAAAAAAATATTTTTTTAGTTACTTTGGAAAAAAAAATATTTTTTTAGTTACTTTGGAAAAAAAATATTTTTTTAGTTACTTTGGAAAAAAAAATATTTTTTTAGTTACTTTGGAAAAAAAAATATTTTTTTAGTTACTTTGGAAAAAAAAATATTTTTTTAGTTACTTTGGAAAAAAAATATATTTTTTAGTTACTTTGGAAAAAAAAATATTTTTTTAGTTACTTTGGGAAAAAAAAAAATTTTTTTAGTTACTTTGGAAAAAAAAATATTTTTTTAGTTACTTTGGGAAAAAAAATATTTTTTTAGTTACTTTGGAAAAAAAAATATTTTTTTAGTTTCTTTGGAAAAAAAAAATTTTTTAGTTACTTTGGAAAAAAAAATATTTTTTTAGTTACTTTGGAAAAAAAAATATTTTTTTAGTTTCTTTGGAAAAAAAAATATTTTTTTAGTTACTTTGGAAAAAAAAAATTTTTTTTAGTTACTTTGGAAAAAAAAATATTTTTTTAGTTACTTTGGAAAAAAAAATATTTTTTTAGTTACTTTGGAAAAAAAATATTTTTTTAGTTACTTTGGAAAAAAAAATATTTTTTTAGTTACTTTGGAAAAAAAAATATTTTTTTAGTTACTTTGGAAAAAAAAATATTTTTTTAGTTACTTTGGAAAAAAAATATATTTTTTAGTTACTTTGGAAAAAAAAATATTTTTTTAGTTACTTTGGGAAAAAAAAAAATTTTTTTAGTTACTTTGGAAAAAAAATTTTTTTTTAGTTACTTTGGAAAAAAAATATTTTTTTAGTTACTTTGGAAAAAAAAATATTTTTTTAGTTTCTTTGGAAAAAAAAATATTTTTTTAGTTACTTTGGAAAAAAAATATATTTTTTAGTTACTTTGGAAAAAAAAATTTTTTTTTAGTTTCTTTGGAAATTTTTTTTTTTTTTTAGTTACTTTGGAAAAAAAAATATTTTTTTAGTTTCTTTGGAAAAAAAATTTTTTTTAGTTACTTTGGAAAAAAAAATATTTTTTTAGTTACTTTGGAAAAAAAAAATTGTTTTTAGTTACTTTGGAAAAAAAAATATTTTTTTAGTTTCTTTGGAAAAAAAAATATTTTTTTAGTTACTTTGGAAAAAAAAAAATTTTTTTAGTTACTTTGGAAAATTTTTTTTTTTTTTAGTTACTTTGGAAAAAAAAATATTTTTTTAGTTACTTTGGAAAAAAAATATTTTTTTAGTTACTTTGGAAAAAAAAAATATTTTTTTAGTTATTTTGGAAAAAAAAATATTTTTTTAGTTACTTTGGAAAAAAAAATATTTTTTTAGTTACTTTGGAAAAAAAAATATTTTTTTAGTTACTTTGGAAAAAAAAAAAAATTTTAGTTACTTTGGAAAAAAAAAATGTTTTTAGTTACTTTGGAAAAAAAAAAATTTTTTTAGTTACTTTGGAAAAAAAAAAATTTTTTTAGTTTCTTTGGGAAAAAAAATATTTTTTAGTTACTTTGGAAAAAAAAATATTTTTTTAGTTACTTTGGAAAAAAAAATATTTTTTTAGTTACTTTGGAAAAAAAAATATTTTTTTAGTTACTTTGGAAAAAAAATATTTTTTTAGTTACTTTGGAAAAAAAAATATTTTTTTAGTTATTTTGGAAAAAAAAATATTTTTTTAGTTACTTTGGAAAAAAAAATATTTTTTTAGTTACTTTGGAAAAAAAATATTTTTTTAGTTACTTTGGAAAAAAAATATTTTTTTAGTTACTTTGGAAAAAAAATATTTTTTTAGTTACTTTGGAAAAAAAAATATTTTTTTAGTTACTTTGGAAAAAAAATATTTTTTTAGTTACTTTGGAAAAAAAAATATTTTTTTAGTTACTTTGGAAAAAAAAATTTTTTTTTAGTTACTTTGGGAAAAAAAATAATTTTTTAGTTACTTTGGAAAAAAAAAATTTTTTTTAGTTACTTTGGAAAAAAAAATATTTTTTTAGTTACTTTGGAAAAAAAAAATTTTTTTAGTTACTTTGGAAAAAAAAATATTTTTTTAGTTACTTTGGAAAAAAAATATTTTTTTAGTTACTTTGGAAAAAAAAATATTTTTTTAGTTATTTTGGAAAAAAAAATATTTTTTTAGTTACTTTGGAAAAAAAAATATTTTTTTAGTTACTTTGGAAAAAAAAATATTTTTTTAGTTACTTTGGAAAAAAAATATTTTTTTAGTTACTTTGGAAAAAAAAAATTTTTTTTAGTTACTTTGGAAAAAAAAATATTTTTTTAGTTACTTTGGAAAAAAAATTTTTTTTTAGTTACTTTGGAAAAAAAAAAATTTTTTTAGTTACTTTGGAAAAAAAATTTTTTTTTTAGTTTCTTTGGAAAAAAAATTTTTTTTTAGTTACTTTGGAAAAAAATATATTTTTTTAGTTACTTTGGAAAAAAAAATATTTTTTTAGTTTCTTTGGGAAAAAAAATATTTTTTTAGTTACTTTGGGAAAAAAAATATTTTTTTAGTTACTTTGGAAAAAAATATATTTTTTTAGTTACTTTGGAAAAAAATATTTTTTTTTAGTTACTTTGGAAAAAAAAATATTTTTTTAGTTACTTTGGAAAAAAAAATATTTTTTTAGTTACTTTGGAAAAAAAAATATTTTTTAGTTACTTTGGAAAAAAAAATATTTTTTTAGTTACTTTGGGAAAAAAAATATTTTTTTAGTTACTTTGGAAAAAAAAATATTTTTTTAGTTTCTTTGGAAAAAAAATATTTTTTTTAGTTACTTTGGAAAAAAAAATATTTTTTTAGTTTCTTTGGAAAAAAAAAAATTTTTTAGTTACTTTGGAAAAAAAAATATTTTTTTAGTTACTTTGGAAAAAAAAATATTTTTTTAGTTACTTTGGAAAAAAAAATATTTTTTTAGTTTCTTTGGAAAAAAATATATTTTTTTAGTTACTTTGGAAAAAAAAATATTTTTGTTAGTTACTTTGGAAAAAAAATATTTTTTTAGTTACTTTGGAAAAAAAAATATTTTTTTAGTTACTTTGGAAAAAAAATATTTTTTTAGTTACTTTGGGAAAAAAAATATTTTTTTAGTTACTTTGGAAAAAAAAATATTTTTTTAGTTACTTTGGGAAAAAAAAAAAAATTTTAGTTACTTTGGAAAAAAAAAATTTTTTTAGTTACTTTGGGAAAAAAAATAATTTTTTAGTTACTTTGGAAAAAAAAAAAATTTTTTAGTTACTTTGGAAAAAAAAATATTTTTTTAGTTTCTTTGGAAAAAAAAATATTTTTTTAGTTACTTTGGAAAAAAAAAAAATTTTTTTAGTTACTTTGGAAAAAAAAATATTTTTTTAGTTTCTTTGGAAAAATTTTTTTTTTTTTAGTTACTTTGGAAAAAAATATATTTTTTTAGTTACTTTGGAAAAAAAAAATTTTTTTTAGTTACTTTGGAAAAAAAAATATTTTTGTTAGTTACTTTGGAAAAAAAAATATTTTTTTAGTTACTTTGGGAAAAAAAAAAAAATTTTAGTTACTTTGGAAAAAAAAATTTTTTTTAGTTACTTTGGGAAAAAAAATAATTTTTTAGTTACTTTGGAAAAAAAAAATTTTTTTTAGTTACTTTGGAAAAAAAAATATTTTTTTAGTTTCTTTGGAAAAAAAAATATTTTTTTAGTTACTTTGGAAAAAAAAATTTTTTTAGTTACTTTGGAAAAAAAAATATTTTTTTAGTTTCTTTGGAAAATTTTTTTTTTTTTAGTTACTTTGGAAAAAAATATATTTTTTTAGTTACTTTGGAAAAAAAAAATTTTTTTTAGTTACTTTGGAAAAAAAAAATTTTTTTTAGTTACTTTGGAAAAAAAAAAAATTTTTTAGTTACTTTGGAAAAAAATATATATTTTTAGTTTCTTTGGAAAAAAAAATATTTTTTTAGTTACTTTGGAAAAAAATATATTTTTTTAGTTACTTTGGAAAAAAAAATTTTTTTTTAGTTACTTTGGAAAAAAAAATATTTTTTTAGTTACTTTGGAAAAAAAATATTTTTTTAGTTACTTTGGAAAAAAAAATATTTTTTTAGTTATTTTGGAAAAAAAAATATTTTTTTAGTTACTTTTGGAAAAAAAATATTTTTTTAGTTACTTTGGAAAAAAAAATATTTTTTTAGTTACTTTGGAAAAAAATATATATTTTTAGTTTCTTTGGAAAAAAAAATATTTTTTTAGTTACTTTGGAAAAAAAAATATTTTTTTAGTTACTTTGGAAAAAAAATATTTTTTTAGTTACTTTGGAAAAAAAAATATTTTTTTAGTTATTTTGGAGAAAAAAAATATTTTTTTAGTTACTTTTGGAAAAAAAAATATTTTTTTAGTTTGGAAAAAAAAATATTTTTTTAGTTACTTTGGAAAAAAAATATTTTTTTTAGTTTCTTTGGAAAAAAAAAAAAATTTTAGTTACTTTGGAAAAAAATTTTTTTTTTTTGTTTCTTTGGAAAAAAAAATAATTTTTAGTTACTTTGGAAAAAAATATATTTTTTTAGTTACTTTGGAAAAAAAAATATTTTTTTAGTTTCTTTGGAAAAAAAAATATTTTTTTAGTTACTTTGGGAAAAAAAATATTTTTTTAGTTACTTTGGAAAAAAAAATATTTTTTTAGTTACTTTGGAAAAAAAAAAATTTTTTTAGTTACTTTGGAAAAAAAAATATTTTTTTAGTTACTTTGGAAAAAAAAATATTTTTTTAGTTACTTTGGAAAAAAAAATATTTTTTTAGTTACTTTGGAAAAAAATATATTTTTTTAGTTACTTTGGAAAAAAATATATTTTTTTAGTTACTTTGGAAAAAAAATATTTTTTTAGTTACTTTGGAAAAAAAAATATTTTTTTAGTTATTTTGGAAAAAAAAATATTTTTTTAGTTACTTTTGGAAAAAAAAATATTTTTTTAGTTACTTTGGAAAAAAAAATATTTTTTTAGTTACTTTGGAAAAAAATATATATTTTTAGTTTCTTTGGAAAAAAAAATATTTTTTTAGTTACTTTGGAAAAAAAAATATTTTTTTAGTTACTTTGGAAAAAAAATATTTTTTTAGTTACTTTGGAAAAAAAAATATTTTTTTAGTTATTTTGGAGAAAAAAAATATTTTTTTAGTTACTTTTGGAAAAAAAAATATTTTTTTAGTTTGGAAAAAAAAATATTTTTTTAGTTACTTTGGAAAAAAAATATTTTTTTTAGTTTCTTTGGAAAAAAAAAAAAATTTTAGTTACTTTGGAAAAAAAATTTTTTTTTTTGTTTCTTTGGAAAAAAAAATAATTTTTAGTTACTTTGGGAAAAAAAATATTTTTTTAGTTACTTTGGAAAAAAAAATATTTTTTTAGTTACTTTGGAAAAAAAAAAAATTTTTTAGTTACTTTGGAAAAAAAAATATTTTTTTAGTTACTTTGGAAAAAAAAATATTTTTTTAGTTACTTTGGAAAAAAAAATATTTTTTTAGTTACTTTGGAAAAAAATATATTTTTTTAGTTACTTTGGAAAAAAAAATATTTTTTTAGTTACTTTGGAAAAAAAATATTTTTTTAGTTACTTTGGAAAAAAAAATATTTTTTTAGTTATTTTGGAAAAAAAAATATTTTTTTAGTTACTTTTGGAAAAAAAAATATTTTTTTAGTTACTTTGGAAAAAAAAATATTTTTTTAGTTACTTTGGAAAAAAATATATATTTTTAGTTTCTTTGGAAAAAAAAATATTTTTTTAGTTACTTTGGAAAAAAAAATATTTTTTTAGTTACTTTGGAAAAAAAATATTTTTTTAGTTACTTTGGAAAAAAAAATATTTTTTTAGTTATTTTGGAGAAAAAAAATATTTTTTTAGTTACTTTTGGAAAAAAAAATATTTTTTTAGTTTGGAAAAAAAAATATTTTTTTAGTTACTTTGGAAAAAAAATATTTTTTTTAGTTTCTTTGGAAAAAAAAAAAAATTTTAGTTACTTTGGAAAAAAATTTTTTTTTTTTGTTTCTTTGGAAAAAAAAATAATTTTTAGTTACTTTGGAAAAAAATATATTTTTTTAGTTACTTTGGAAAAAAAAATATTTTTTTAGTTTCTTTGGAAAAAAAAATATTTTTTTAGTTACTTTGGGAAAAAAAATATTTTTTTAGTTACTTTGGAAAAAAAAATATTTTTTTAGTTACTTTGGAAAAAAAAAAATTTTTTTAGTTACTTTGGAAAAAAAAATATTTTTTTAGTTACTTTGGAAAAAAAAATATTTTTTTAGTTACTTTGGAAAAAAAAATATTTTTTTAGTTACTTTGGAAAAAAATATATTTTTTTAGTTACTTTGGAAAAAAAAATATTTTTTTAGTTACTTTGGAAAAAAAAATATTTTTTTAGTTACTTTGGAAAAAAAAATATTTTTTTAGTTACTTTGGAAAAAAAAATATTTTTTAGTTACTTTGGGAAAAAAAATATTTTTTTAGTTACTTTGGGAAAAAAAATATTTTTTTAGTTACTTTGGAAAAAAAATATTTTTTTAGTTTCTTTGGAAAAAAAATATTTTTTTTAGTTACTTTGGAAAAAAAAATATTTTTTTAGTTACTTTGGAAAAAAAAATATTTTTTTAGTTACTTTGGAAAAAAAAATATTTTTTTAGTTTCTTTGGAAAAAAAAATATTTTTTTAGTTACTTTGGAAAAAAAAATATTTTTTTAGTTACTTTGGAAAAAAAATATTTTTTTAGTTACTTTGGAAAAAAAAAATATTTTTTTAGTTTCTTTGGAAAAAAAAATATTTTTTTAGTTACTTTGGAAAAATTTTTTTTTTTTTAGTTACTTTGGAAAAAAAATATTTTTTTAGTTACTTTGGAAAAAAAAATTTTTTTTAGTTACTTTGGAAAAAAAAATATTTTTTTAGTTACTTTGGAAAAAAAAAATTTTTTTAGTTACTTTGGAAAAAAAAAAATTTTTTTAGTTACTTTGGAAAAAAAAAATTTTTTTTAGTTTCTTTGGAAAAAAAAATTTTTTTTAGTTACTTTGGAAAAAAATATATTTTTTTAGTTACTTTGGAAAAAAAAATATTTTTTTAGTTTCTTTGGGAAAAAAAATATTTTTTTAGTTACTTTGGGAAAAAAAATATTTTTTTAGTTACTTTGGAAAAAAATATATTTTTTTAGTTACTTTGGAAAAAAATATTTTTTTTTAGTTACTTTGGAAAAAAAAATATTTTTTTAGTTACTTTGGAAAAAAAAATATTTTTTTAGTTACTTTGGAAAAAAAAATATTTTTTAGTTACTTTGGAAAAAAAAATATTTTTTTAGTTACTTTGGGAAAAAAAATATTTTTTTAGTTACTTTGGAAAAAAAAATATTTTTTTAGTTTCTTTGGAAAAAAAATATTTTTTTTAGTTACTTTGGAAAAAAAAATATTTTTTTAGTTTCTTTGGAAAAAAAAAAATTTTTTAGTTACTTTGGAAAAAAAAATATTTTTTTAGTTACTTTGGAAAAAAAAATATTTTTTTAGTTACTTTGGAAAAAAAAATATTTTTTTAGTTTCTTTGGAAAAAAATATATTTTTTTAGTTACTTTGGAAAAAAAAATATTTTTGTTAGTTACTTTGGAAAAAAAAAATTTTTTTAGTTACTTTGGAAAAAAAAATATTTTTTTAGTTACTTTGGAAAAAAAATATTTTTTTAGTTACTTTGGGAAAAAAAATATTTTTTTAGTTACTTTGGAAAAAAAAATATTTTTTTAGTTACTTTGGGAAAAAAAAAAATTTTAGTTACTTTGGAAAAAAAAAATTTTTTTTAGTTACTTTGGGAAAAAAAATAATTTTTTAGTTACTTTGGAAAAAAAAAATTTTTTTTAGTTACTTTGGAAAAAAAAATATTTTTTTAGTTTCTTTGGAAAAAAAAATATTTTTTTAGTTACTTTGGAAAAAAAAAATTTTTTTTAGTTACTTTGGAAAAAAAAATATTTTTTTAGTTTCTTTGGAAAATTTTTTTTTTTTTTAGTTACTTTGGAAAAAAATATATTTTTTTAGTTACTTTGGAAAAAAAAATTTTTTTTTAGTTACTTTGGAAAAAAAAAATTTTTTTAGTTACTTTGGAAAAAAAAAAATTTTTTTAGTTACTTTGGAAAAAAATATATATTTTTAGTTTCTTTGGAAAAAAAAATATTTTTTTAGTTACTTTGGAAAAAAATATATTTTTTTAGTTACTTTGGAAAAAAAAATATTTTTTTAGTTACTTTGGAAAAAAAAATATTTTTTTAGTTACTTTGGAAAAAAAATATTTTTTTAGTTACTTTGGAAAAAAAAATATTTTTTTAGTTATTTTGGAAAAAAAAATATTTTTTTAGTTACTTTTGGAAAAAAAAATATTTTTTTAGTTACTTTGGAAAAAAAAATATTTTTTTAGTTACTTTGGAAAAAAATATATATTTTTAGTTTCTTTGGAAAAAAAAATATTTTTTTAGTTACTTTGGAAAAAAAAATATTTTTTTAGTTACTTTGGAAAAAAAAATATTTTTTTAGTTACTTTGGAAAAAAAAATATTTTTTTAGTTACTTTGGAAAAAAAAAATTTTTTTAGTTACTTTGGAAAAAAAAATATTTTTTTAGTTATTTTGGAAAAAAAAAAATTTTTTTAGTTACTTTTGGAAAAAAAAATATTTTTTTAGTTTGGAAAAAAAAATATTTTTTTAGTTACTTTGGAAAAAAAATATTTTTTTTAGTTTCTTTGGAAAAAAAAAAAAATTTTAGTTACTTTGGAAAAAAAAATTTTTTTTTTGTTTCTTTGGAAAAAAAAAATTTTTTTAGTTACTTTGGAAAAAAATATATTTTTTTAGTTACTTTGGAAAAAAAAATATTTTTTTAGTTTCTTTGGAAAAAAATATATTTTTTTAGTTACTTTGGGAAAAAAAAAATTTTTTTAGTTACTTTGGAAAAAAAAAAATTTTTTTAGTTACTTTGGAAAAAAAAATATTTTTTTAGTTACTTTGGAAAAAAAAATATTTTTTTAGTTACTTTGGAAAAAAAAATATTTTTTTAGTTACTTTGGAAAAAAAAATATTTTTTTAGTTACTTTGGAAAAAAAAATATTTTTTTAGTTACTTTGGAAAAAAATATATTTTTTTAGTTACTTTGGAAAAAAAAATATTTTTTTAGTTACTTTGGAAAAAAAAATATTTTTTTAGTTACTTTGGAAAAAAAAATATTTTTTAGTTACTTTGGGAAAAAAAATATTTTTTTAGTTACTTTGGGAAAAAAAATATTTTTTTAGTTACTTTGGAAAAAAAAATATTTTTTTAGTTTCTTTGGAAAAAAAATATTTTTTTTAGTTACTTTGGAAAAAAAAATATTTTTTTAGTTACTTTGGAAAAAAAAATATTTTTTTAGTTACTTTGGAAAAAAAAATATTTTTTTAGTTTCTTTGGAAAAAAAAATATTTTTTTAGTTACTTTGGAAAAAAAAATATTTTTTTAGTTACTTTGGAAAAAAAATATTTTTTTAGTTACTTTGGAAAAAAAAATATTTTTTTAGTTTCTTTGGAAAAAAAAATATTTTTTTAGTTACTTTGGAAAATTTTTTTTTTTTTAGTTACTTTGGAAAAAAAAATATTTTTTTAGTTACTTTGGAAAAAAAAATATTTTTTTAGTTACTTTGGAAAAAAAAATATTTTTTTAGTTACTTTGGAAAAAAAAATATTTTTTTAGTTACTTTGGAAAAATAAATATTTTTTTAGTTACTTTGGAAAAAAAAATATTTTTTTAGTTACTTTGGAAAAAAAAATATTTTTTAGTTACTTTGGAAAAAAAAATATTTTTTTAGTTACTTTGGGAAAAAAAAAATGTTTTAGTTACTTTGGAAAAAAAATTTTTTTTTAGTTACTTTGGAAAAAAAAATATTTTTTTAGTTACTTTGGAAAAAAAAATATTTTTTTAGTTTCTTTGGAAAAAAATATATTTTTTTAGTTACTTTGGAAAAAAAATATTTTTTTTAGTTACTTTGGAAAAAAAAATTTTTTTTTAGTTTCTTTGGAAAAATTTTTTTTTTTTTAGTTACTTTGGAAAAAAAAATATTTTTTTAGTTTCTTTGGAAAAAAATTTTTTTTTTAGTTACTTTGGAAAAAAAATTATTTTTTTAGTTACTTTGGAAAAAAAAAAATTTTTTTAGTTACTTTGGAAAAAAAAAAATTTTTTTAGTTACTTTGGAAAATTTTTTTTTTTTTTAGTTACTTTGGAAAAAAAAATATTTTTTTAGTTACTTTGGAAAAAAAATATTTTTTTAGTTACTTTGGAAAAAAAAATATTTTTTTAGTTTCTTTGGGAAAAAAAATATTTTTTTAGTTACTTTGGGAAAAAAAATATTTTTTTAGTTACTTTGGAAAAAAATATATTTTTTTAGTTACTTTGGAAAAAAATATTTTTTTTTAGTTACTTTGGAAAAAAAAATATTTTTTTAGTTACTTTGGAAAAAAAAATATTTTTTTAGTTACTTTGGAAAAAAAAATATTTTTTAGTTACTTTGGAAAAAAAAATATTTTTTTAGTTACTTTGGGAAAAAAAATATTTTTTTAGTTACTTTGGAAAAAAAAATATTTTTTTAGTTTCTTTGGAAAAAAAATATTTTTTTTAGTTACTTTGGAAAAAAAAATATTTTTTTAGTTTCTTTGGAAAAAAAAAAATTTTTTAGTTACTTTGGAAAAAAAAATATTTTTTTAGTTACTTTGGAAAAAAAAATATTTTTTTAGTTACTTTGGAAAAAAAAATATTTTTTTAGTTTCTTTGGAAAAAAATATATTTTTTTAGTTACTTTGGAAAAAAAAATATTTTTGTTAGTTACTTTGGAAAAAAAAAATTTTTTTAGTTACTTTGGAAAAAAAAATATTTTTTTAGTTACTTTGGAAAAAAAATATTTTTTTAGTTACTTTGGGAAAAAAAATATTTTTTTAGTTACTTTGGAAAAAAAAATATTTTTTTAGTTACTTTGGGAAAAAAAAAAAATTTTAGTTACTTTGGAAAAAAAAAATTTTTTTTAGTTACTTTGGGAAAAAAAATAATTTTTTAGTTACTTTGGAAAAAAAAAATTTTTTTTAGTTACTTTGGAAAAAAAAATATTTTTTTAGTTTCTTTGGAAAAAAAAATATTTTTTTAGTTACTTTGGAAAAAAAAAATTTTTTTTAGTTACTTTGGAAAAAAAAATATTTTTTTAGTTTCTTTGGAAAATTTTTTTTTTTTTTAGTTACTTTGGAAAAAAATATATTTTTTTAGTTACTTTGGAAAAAAAAATTTTTTTTTAGTTACTTTGGAAAAAAAAAATTTTTTTAGTTACTTTGGAAAAAAAAAAATTTTTTTAGTTACTTTGGAAAAAAATATATATTTTTAGTTTCTTTGGAAAAAAAAATATTTTTTTAGTTACTTTGGAAAAAAATATATTTTTTTAGTTACTTTGGAAAAAAAAATATTTTTTTAGTTACTTTGGAAAAAAAAATATTTTTTTAGTTACTTTGGAAAAAAAATATTTTTTTAGTTACTTTGGAAAAAAAAATATTTTTTTAGTTATTTTGGAAAAAAAAATATTTTTTTAGTTACTTTTGGAAAAAAAAATATTTTTTTAGTTACTTTGGAAAAAAAAATATTTTTTTAGTTACTTTGGAAAAAAATATATATTTTTAGTTTCTTTGGAAAAAAAAATATTTTTTTAGTTACTTTGGAAAAAAAAATATTTTTTTAGTTACTTTGGAAAAAAAAATATTTTTTTAGTTACTTTGGAAAAAAAAATATTTTTTTAGTTACTTTGGAAAAAAAATATTTTTTTAGTTACTTTGGAAAAAAAAATATTTTTTTAGTTATTTTGGAAAAAAAAAAATTTTTTTAGTTACTTTTGGAAAAAAAAATATTTTTTTAGTTTGGAAAAAAAAATATTTTTTTAGTTACTTTGGAAAAAAAATATTTTTTTTAGTTTCTTTGGAAAAAAAAAAAAATTTTAGTTACTTTGGAAAAAAAATTTTTTTTTTTGTTTCTTTGGAAAAAAAAAATTTTTTTAGTTACTTTGGAAAAAAATATATTTTTTTAGTTACTTTGGAAAAAAAAATATTTTTTTAGTTTCTTTGGAAAAAAATATATTTTTTTAGTTACTTTGGGAAAAAAAAATTTTTTTTAGTTACTTTGGAAAAAAAAAATTTTTTTTAGTTACTTTGGAAAAAAAAATATTTTTTTTAGTTACTTTGGAAAAAAAAATATTTTTTTAGTTACTTTGGAAAAAAAAATATTTTTTTAGTTACTTTGGAAAAAAAAATATTTTTTTAGTTACTTTGGAAAAAAAAATATTTTTTTAGTTACTTTGGAAAAAAATATATTTTTTTAGTTACTTTGGAAAAAAAAATATTTTTTTAGTTACTTTGGAAAAAAAAATATTTTTTTAGTTACTTTGGAAAAAAAAATATTTTTTAGTTACTTTGGGAAAAAAAATATTTTTTTAGTTACTTTGGGAAAAAAAATATTTTTTTAGTTACTTTGGAAAAAAAAATATTTTTTTAGTTTCTTTGGAAAAAAAATATATTTTTTAGTTACTTTGGAAAAAAAAATATTTTTTTAGTTACTTTGGAAAAAAAAATATTTTTTTAGTTACTTTGGAAAAAAAAATATTTTTTTAGTTTCTTTGGAAAAAAAAATATTTTTTTAGTTACTTTGGAAAAAAAAATATTTTTTTAGTTACTTTGGAAAAAAAATATTTTTTTAGTTACTTTGGAAAAAAAAATATTTTTTTAGTTTCTTTGGAAAAAAAAATATTTTTTTAGTTACTTTGGAAAATTTTTTTTTTTTTTAGTTACTTTGGAAAAAAAAATATTTTTTTAGTTACTTTGGAAAAAAAAATATTTTTTTAGTTACTTTGGAAAAAAAAATATTTTTTTAGTTACTTTGGAAAAAAAAATATTTTTTTAGTTACTTTGGAAAAATAAATATTTTTTTAGTTACTTTGGAAAAAAAAATATTTTTTTAGTTACTTTGGAAAAAAAAATATTTTTTAGTTACTTTGGAAAAAAAAATATTTTTTTAGTTACTTTGGGAAAAAAAAAAATGTTTTAGTTACTTTGGAAAAAAAATTTTTTTTTAGTTACTTTGGAAAAAAAAATATTTTTTTAGTTACTTTGGAAAAAAAAATATTTTTTTAGTTTCTTTGGAAAAAAATATATTTTTTTAGTTACTTTGGAAAAAAAATATTTTTTTTAGTTACTTTGGAAAAAAAAATTTTTTTTTAGTTTCTTTGGAAAAAATTTTTTTTTTTTAGTTACTTTGGAAAAAAAAATATTTTTTTAGTTTCTTTGGAAAAAAATTTTTTTTTTAGTTACTTTGGAAAAAAAATTATTTTTTTAGTTACTTTGGAAAAAAAAAAATTTTTTTAGTTACTTTGGAAAAAAAAAAAATTTTTTAGTTACTTTGGAAAATTTTTTTTTTTTTTAGTTACTTTGGAAAAAAAAATATTTTTTTAGTTACTTTGGAAAAAAAATATTTTTTTAGTTACTTTGGAAAAAAAAATATTTTTTTAGTTATTTTGGAAAAAAATTTATTTTTTTAGTTACTTTGGGAAAAAAAATAATTTTTTAGTTACTTTGGAAAAAAATATTTTTTTTTAGTTACTTTGGAAAAAAAAATATTTTTTTAGTTTCTTTGGAAAAAAAAAATTTTTTTTAGTTACTTTGGAAAAAAAAATATTTTTTTAGTTACTTTGGAAAAAAAAAAAATTTTTTAGTTACTTTGGAAAAAAAAATATTTTTTTAGTTACTTTGGAAAAAAAAAAATTTTTTAGTTTCTTTGGAAAAAAAATTTTTTTTTAGTTACTTTGGAAAAAAAAATATTTTTTTAGTTTCTTTGGGAAAAAAATATTTTTTTAGTTACTTTGGAAAAAAAATATATTTTTGTAGTTACTTTGGAAAAAAAAATATTTTTTTAGTTATTTTGGAAAAAAAATATATTTTTTTAGTTACTTTTGGAAAAACAAATATTTTTTTAGTTACTTTGGAAAAAAAAATATTTTTTTAGTTACTTTGGAAAAAAAATATTTTTTTAGTTACTTTGGAAAAAAAATATTTTTTTAGTTACTTTGGAAAAAAAAATATTTTTTTAGTTACTTTGGGAAAAAATTTTTTTTTAGTTTCTTTGGAAAAAAAAATTTTTTTTAGTTACTTTGGAAAAAAAAAAAATTTTTTAGTTTCTTTGGAAAAAAAATTTTTTTTAGTTACTTTGGAAAAAAATATATATTTTTAGTTTCTTTGGAAAAAAAAATATTTTTTTAGTTACTTTGGAAAAAAAAATATTTTTTTAGTTACTTTGGAAAAAAAATATTTTTTTAGTTACTTTGGAAAAAAAAATATTTTTTTAGTTACTTTGGAAAAAAAATATTTTTTTAGTTACTTTGGAAAAAAAAATATTTTTTTAGTTACTTTGGAAAAAAAAATATTTTTTTAGTTACTTTGGAAAAAAAAATATTTTTTTAGTTACTTTGGAAAAAAAAATATTTTTTTAGTTACTTTGGAAAAAAAAATATTTTTTTAGTTACTTTGGAAAAAAAATATTTTTTTAGTTACTTTGGAAAAAAAAATATTTTTTTAGTTACTTTGGAAAAAAAATATTTTTTTAGTTACTTTGGAAAAAAAAATATTTTTTTAGTTACTTTGGAAAAAAAAATATTTTTTTAGTTACTTTGGAAAAAAAAATATTTTTTTAGTTACTTTGGAAAAAAATATTTTTTTTTAGTTACTTTGGAAAAAAAAATATTTTTTTAGTTACTTTGGAAAAAAAATATTTTTTTTAGTTACTTTGGAAAAAAAAATATTTTTTAGTTACTTTGGAAAAAAAAATATTTTTTTAGTTACTTTGGGAAAAAAAATATTTTTTTTAGTTACTTTGGAAAAAAAAATATTTTTTTAGTTTCTTTGGAAAAAAAAAATTTTTTTTAGTTACTTTGGAAAAAAAAATATTTTTTTAGTTACTTTGGAAAAAAAAATATTTTTTTAGTTACTTTGGAAAAAAAAATAATTTTTTAGTTTCTTTGGAAAAAAAAATATTTTTTTAGTTACTTTGGAAAAAAAAATATTTTTTTAGTTACTTTGGAAAAAAAATATTTTTTTAGTTACTTTGGAAAAAAAAATATTTTTTTAGTTACTTTGGAAAAAAAATATTTTTTTAGTTACTTTGGAAAAAAAAATATTTTTTTAGTTACTTTGGGAAAAAAATTTTTTTTTAGTTTCTTTGGAAAAAAAAAATTTTTTTAGTTACTTTGGAAAAAAAAAATTTTTTTTAGTTTCTTTGGAAAAAAAATTTTTTTTAGTTACTTTGGAAAAAAATATATATTTTTAGTTTCTTTGGAAAAAAAAATATTTTTTTAGTTACTTTGGAAAAAAAAATATTTTTTTAGTTACTTTGGAAAAAAAATATTTTTTTAGTTACTTTGGAAAAAAAAATATTTTTTTAGTTACTTTGGAAAAAAAATATTTTTTTAGTTACTTTGGAAAAAAAAATATTTTTTTAGTTACTTTGGAAAAAAAAATATTTTTTTAGTTACTTTGGAAAAAAAA
The DNA here is from genome assembly GCF_949748355.1 of Melanostigma gelatinosum. Classification (NCBI taxonomy): domain Eukaryota; kingdom Metazoa; phylum Chordata; class Actinopteri; order Perciformes; family Zoarcidae; genus Melanostigma; species Melanostigma gelatinosum. The sequence goes on from NW_027634925.1 coordinate 146,977, forward strand.
ATATTTTTTTAGTTACTTTGGAAAAAAAAATATTTTTTTAGTTACTTTGGAAAAAAAAATATTTTTTTAGTTACTTTGGAAAAAAATATTTTTTTTTAGTTACTTTGGAAAAAAAAATATTTTTTTAGTTACTTTGGAAAAAAAATATTTTTTTAGTTACTTTGGAAAAAAAAATATTTTTTTAGTTACTTTGGAAAAAAAAATATTTTTTTAGTTACTTTGGAAAAAAAAATATTTTTTTAGTTACTTTGGAAAAAAAATATATTTTTGTAGTTTCTTTGGAAAAAAAAAATTTTTTTTAGTTACTTTGGAAAAAAAAATATTTTTTTAGTTACTTTGGAAAAAAAATTTTTTTTTTAGTTACTTTGGAAAAAAAAATAATTTTTTAGTTTCTTTGGAAAAAAAAATATTTTTTTAGTTACTTTGGAAAAAAAAATATTTTTTTAGTTACTTTGGAAAAAAAATATTTTTTTAGTTACTTTGGAAAAAAAAATATTTTTTTAGTTACTTTGGAAAAAAAATATTTTTTTAGTTACTTTGGAAAAAAAAATATTTTTTTAGTTACTTTGGAAAAAAAAATATTTTTTTAGTTACTTTGGGAAAAAAAATAATTTTTTAGTTACTTTGGAAAAAAAAATTTTTTTTAGTTACTTTGGGAAAAAAAAATTTTTTTTAGTTACTTTGGAAAAAAAAATATTTTTTAGTTACTTTGGAAAAAAAAAATTTTTTTAGTTACTTTGGGAAAAAAAATATTTTTTTAGTTACTTTGGAAAAAAAAATATTTTTTTAGTTACTTTGGAAAAAAAAATATTTTTTTAGTTTCTTTGGAAAAAAAAATATTTTTTTAGTTACTTTGGAAAAAAAAATATTTTTTTAGTTACTTTGGAAAAAAAATATTTTTTTAGTTACTTTGGAAAAAAAAATATTTTTTTAGTTACTTTGGAAAAAAAATATTTTTTTAGTTACTTTGGAAAAAAAAATATTTTTTTAGTTACTTTGGAAAAAAAAATATTTTTTTAGTTACTTTGGGAAAAAAAATAATTTTTTAGTTACTTTGGAAAAAAAAATTTTTTTTAGTTACTTTGGGAAAAAAAATATTTTTTTAGTTACTTTGGAAAAAAAAATATTTTTTTAGTTACTTTGGGAAAAAAAAAAAAATTTAGTTACTTTGGAAAAAAAAATTTTTTTTAGTTACTTTGGAAAAAAAAATATTTTTTTAGTTTCTTTGGAAATTTTTTTTTTTTTTTAGTTACTTTGGAAAAAAAAATATTTTTTTAGTTACTTTGGAAAAAAAAATATTTTTTTAGTTTCTTTGGAAAAAAAATATTTTTTTAGTTACTTTGGAAAAAAAAATATTTTTTTAGTTACTTTGGAAAAAAAAATATTTTTTTAGTTACTTTGGAAAAAAAAATATTTTTTTAGTTACTTTGGAAAAAAAAATATTTTTTTAGTTACTTTGGAAAAAAAAATATTTTTTTAGTTACTTTGGAAAAAAAAATATTTTTTTAGTTACTTTGGAAAAAAAAATATTTTTTTAGTTACTTTGGAAAAAAAAATATTTTTTTAGTTACTTTGGAAAAAAAAATATTTTTTTAGTTACTTTGGAAAAAAAAAATTTTTTTTAGTTACTTTGGAAAAAAAAATATTTTTTTAGTTACTTTGGAAAAAAAAATATTTTTTTAGTTACTTTGGAAAAAAAAATATTTTTTTAGTTACTTTGGAAAAAAAAATATTTTTTTAGTTACTTTGGAAAAAAAAATATTTTTTTAGTTACTTTGGAAAAAAAAATATTTTTTTAGTTACTTTGGAAAAAAAAAAAATTTTTTAGTTACTTTGGGAAAAAAAATTATTTTTTAGTTACTTTGGAAAAAAAAAAATTTTTTAGTTACTTTGGAAAAAAAAATATTTTTTTAGTTACTTTGGAAAAAAAAATATTTTTTTAGTTACTTTGGAAAAAAAAATATTTTTTTAGTTACTTTGGAAAAAAAAATATTTTTTTAGTTACTTTGGGAAAAAAAATATTTTTTTAGTTACTTTGGAAAAAAAATATTTTTTTAGTTACTTTGGGAAAAAAAATATTTTTTTAGTTACTTTGGAAAAAAAAAAAATTTTTTAGTTACTTTGGAAAAAAAAATATTTTTTTAGTTTCTTTGGAAAAAAAAATATTTTTTTAGTTACTTTGGAAAAAAAAATTTTTTTTTAGTTACTTTGGAAAAAAAAAAAATTTTTTAGTTTCTTTGGAAAAAAAATTTTTTTTTTAGTTACTTTGGAAAAAAAAAATATTTTTTTAGTTACTTTGGAAAAAAAAAAATTTTTTTAGTTACTTTGGAAAAAAAAAATTTTTTTAGTTACTTTGGAAAAAAAAATATTTTTTTAGTTACTTTGGAAAAAAATATATATTTTTAGTTTCTTTGGAAAAAAAAATATTTTTTTAGTTACTTTGGAAAAAAAAATATTTTTTTAGTTACTTTGGAAAAAAAAATATTTTTTTAGTTACTTTGGAAAAAAAAATATTTTTTTAGTTACTTTGGAAAAAAAATATTTTTTTAGTTACTTTGGAAAAAAAAATATTTTTTTAGTTATTTTGGAAAAAAAAATATTTTTTTAGTTACTTTTGGAAAAAAAAATATTTTTTTAGTTACTTTGGAAAAAAAAATATTTTTTTAGTTACTTTGGAAAAAAATATATATTTTTAGTTTCTTTGGAAAAAAAAATATTTTTTTAGTTACTTTGGAAAAAAAAATATTTTTTTAGTTACTTTGGAAAAAAAAATATTTTTTTAGTTACTTTGGAAAAAAAAATATTTTTTTAGTTACTTTGGAAAAAAAATATTTTTTTAGTTACTTTGGAAAAAAAAATATTTTTTTAGTTATTTTGGAAAAAAAAATATTTTTTTAGTTACTTTTGGAAAAAAAAATATTTTTTTAGTTTGGAAAAAAAAATATTTTTTTAGTTACTTTGGAAAAAAAATATTTTTTTTAGTTACTTTGGAAAAAAAATATATTTTTTTAGTTACTTTGGAAAAAAAAATATTTTTTTAGTTACTTTGGAAAAAAAAATATTTTTTTAGTTACTTTGGAAAAAAAATATTTTTTTAGTTACTTTGGAAAAAAAAATATTTTTTTAGTTATTTTGGAAAAAAAAATATTTTTTTAGTTACTTTTGGAAAAAGAAATATTTTTTTAGTTTGGAAAAAAAAATATTTTTTTAGTTACTTTGGAAAAAAAATATTTTTTTTAGTTTCTTTGGAAAAAAAAAAAAATTTTAGTTACTTTGGAAAAAAATTTTTTTTTTTAGTTTCTTTGGAAAAAAAAAAAAAATTTTAGTTACTTTGGAAAAAAATATATTTTTTTAGTTACTTTGGAAAAAAAAAATATTTTTTTCGTTTCTTTGGGAAAAAAAATATTTTTTTAGTTACTTTGGGAAAAAAAATATTTTTTTAGTTACTTTGGAAAAAAAAATATTTTTTTAGTTACTTTGGAAAAAAAAATATTTTTTTAGTTACTTTGGAAAAAAAAATATTTTTTTAGTTACTTTGGAAAAAAAAATATTTTTTTAGTTACTTTGGAAAAAAAAATATTTTTTTAGTTACTTTGGAAAAAAATATATTGTTTTAGTTACTTTGGAAAAAAATATTTTTTTTTAGTTACTTTGGAAAAAAAAATATTTTTTTAGTTACTTTGGAAAAAAAAATATTTTTTTAGTTACTTTGGAAAAAAAAATATTTTTTAGTTACTTTGGAAAAAAAAATATTTTTTTAGTTACTTTGGGAAAAAATATATTTTTTTAGTTACTTTGGAAAAAAATATATTTTTTTAGTTTCTTTGGAAAAAAAAATATTTTTTAGTTACTTTGGAAAAAAAAATATTTTTTTAGTTTCTTTGGAAAAAAAAAATTTTTTTTAGTTACTTTGGAAAAAAAAAAAATTTTTTAGTTACTTTGGAAAAAAAAAATTTTTTTTAGTTACTTTGGAAAAAAAAATATTTTTTTAGTTACTTTGGAAAAAAAAAATTTTTTTAGTTTCTTTGGAAAAAAATTTTTTTTTTAGTTACTTTGGAAAAAAAAATATTTTTTTAGTTTCTTTGGGAAAAAAAATATTTTTTTAGTTACTTTGGAAAAAATATATATTTTTGTAGTTACTTTGGAAAAAAATATATTTTTTTAGTTATTTTGGAAAAAAAAATATTTTTTTAGTTACTTTTGGAAAAAAAAATATTTTTTTAGTTACTTTGGAAAAAAAAATATTTTTTTAGTTACTTTGGAAAAAAAATATTTTTTTAGTTACTTTGGAAAAAAAATATTTTTTTAGTTACTTTGGAAAAAAAAATATTTTTTTAGTTACTTTGGGAAAAAAATTTTTTTTTAGTTTCTTTGGAAAAAAAAAATTTTTTTAGTTACTTTGGAAAAAAAAATTTTTTTTTAGTTTCTTTGGAAAAAAAAATTTTTTTAGTTACTTTGGAAAAAAATATATATTTTTAGTTTCTTTGGAAAAAAAAATATTTTTTTAGTTACTTTGGAAAAAAAAATATTTTTTTAGTTACTTTGGAAAAAAAATATTTTTTTAGTTACTTTGGAAAAAAAATATTTTTTTAGTTACTTTGGAAAAAAATATTTTTTTAGTTACTTTGGAAAAAAAAATATTTTTTTAGTTACTTTGGAAAAAAAAATATTTTTTTAGTTACTTTGGAAAAAAAAATATTTTTTTAGTTACTTTGGAAAAAAATATATTTTTTTAGTTACTTTGGAAAAAAAAATATTTTTTTAGTTACTTTGGAAAAAAATATTTTTTTTTAGTTACTTTGGGAAAAAAAATATTTTTTTAGTTACTTTGGAAAAAAAATATTTTTTTAGTTACTTTGGAAAAAAAAATATTTTTTAGTTACTTTGGAAAAAAAAATATTTTTTTAGTTACTTTGGGAAAAAAAATATATTTTTTAGTTACTTTGGAAAAAAAAATATTTTTTTAGTTTCTTTGGAAAAAATTTTTTTTTTTTAGTTACTTTGGAAAAAAAAATATTTTTTTAGTTACTTTGGAAAAAAAAATATTTTTTTAGTTACTTTGGAAAAAAAAATATTTTTTTAGTTTCTTTGGAAAAAAAAATATTTTTTTAGTTACTTTGGAAAAAAAAATATTTTTTTAGTTACTTTGGAAAAAAAATATTTTTTTAGTTACTTTGGAAAAAAAAATATTTTTTTAGTTACTTTGGAAAAAAAATATTTTTTTAGTTACTTTGGAAAAAAATATATTTTTTTAGTTACTTTGGAAAAAAAAATATTTTTTTAGTTACTTTGGGAAAAAAAATAATTTTTTAGTTACTTTGGAAAAAAAAATTTTTTTTAGTTACTTTGGGAAAAAAAATATTTTTTTAGTTACTTTGGAAAAAAATATATTTTTTAGTTACTTTGGAAAAAAAAATATTTTTTTAGTTACTTTGGGAAAAAAAATATATTTTTTTAGTTACTTTGGAAAAAAAAATATTTTTTTAGTTTCTTTGGAAAAAAAAAAATTTTTTTAGTTACTTTGGAAAAAAAAATATTTTTTTAGTTACTTTGGAAAAAAAAATATTTTTTTAGTTACTTTGGAAAAAAAAATATTTTTTTAGTTTCTTTGGAAAAAAAAATATTTTTTTAGTTACTTTGGAAAAAAAAATATTTTTTTAGTTACTTTGGAAAAAAAAATATTTTTTTAGTTACTTTGGAAAAAAAATATTTTTTTAGTTACTTTGGAAAAAAAAATATTTTTTTAGTTACTTTGGAAAAAAAAATATTTTTTTAGTTACTTTGGGAAAAAAAATAATTTTTTAGTTACTTTGGAAAAAAAAATTTTTTTTAGTTACTTTGGGAAAAAAAAATTTTTTTTAGTTACTTTGGAAAAAAAAATATTTTTTTAGTTACTTTGGGAAAAAAAAAAAATTTTTAGTTACTTTGGAAAAAAAAAAAATTTTTTAGTTACTTTGGAAAAAAAAATATTTTTTTAGTTTCTTTGGAAATTTTTTTTTTTTTTTAGTTACTTTGGAAAAAAAAATATTTTTTTAGTTACTTTGGAAAAGAAAATATTTTTTTAGTTTCTTTGGAAAAAAAATATTTTTTTAGTTACTTTGGAAAAAAAAATATTTTTTTAGTTACTTTGGAAAAAAAAATATTTTTTTAGTTACTTTGGAAAAAAAAATATTTTTTTAGTTACTTTGGAAAAAAAAATATTTTTTTAGTTACTTTGGAAAAAAAAATATTTTTTTAGTTACTTTGGAAAAAAAAATATTTTTTTAGTTACTTTGGAAAAAAAAATATTTTTTTAGTTACTTTGGAAAAAAAAATATTTTTTTAGTTACTTTGGAAAAAAAATATTTTTTTAGTTACTTTGGAAAAAAAAATATTTTTTTAGTTACTTTGGAAAAAAAAATATTTTTTTAGTTACTTTGGGAAAAAAAATAATTTTTTAGTTACTTTGGAAAAAAAAAATTTTTTTAGTTACTTTGGGGAAAAAAATATTTTTTTAGTTACTTTGGAAAAAAAAATATTTTTTTAGTTACTTTGGGAAAAAAAAAAATTTTTTAGTTACTTTGGAAAAAAAAAATTTTTTTTAGTTACTTTGGAAAAAAAAATATTTTTTTAGTTTCTTTGGAATTTTTTTTTTTTTTTAGTTACTTTGGAAAAAAAAATATTTTTTTAGTTACTTTGGAAAAGAAAATATTTTTTTAGTTTCTTTGGAAAAAAAATATTTTTTTAGTTACTTTGGAAAAAAAAATATTTTTTTAGTTACTTTGGAAAAAAAAATATTTTTTTAGTTACTTTGGAAAAAAAAATATTTTTTTAGTTACTTTGGAAAAAAAAATATTTTTTTAGTTACTTTGGAAAAAAAAATATTTTTTTAGTTACTTTGGAAAAAAAATATTTTTTTAGTTACTTTGGAAAAAAAAATATTTTTTTAGTTACTTTGGAAAAAAAAATATTTTTTTAGTTACTTTGGAAAAAAAAATATTTTTTTAGTTACTTTGGAAAAAAAAATTTTTTTTTAGTTACTTTGGAAAAAAAAATATTTTTTTAGTTACTTTGGAAAAAAAAATATTTTTTTAGTTACTTTGGAAAAAAAAATATTTTTTTAGTTACTTTGGAAAAAAAAATTTTTTTTTAGTTACTTTGGGAAAAAAAATTATTTTTTAGTTACTTTGGAAAAAAAAATATTTTTTTAGTTACTTTGGAAAAAAAAATATTTTTTTAGTTACTTTGGAAAAAAAAATATTTTTTTAGTTACTTTGGAAAAAAAAATATTTTTTTAGTTACTTTGGAAAAAAAATATTTTTTTAGTTACTTTGGAAAAAAAATATTTTTTTAGTTATTTTGGAAAAAAAAATATTTTTTTAGTTACTTTGGAAAAAAAAATATTTTTTTAGTTACTTTGGAAAAAAAAATATTTTTTTAGTTACTTTGGAAAATTTTTTTTTTTTTTAGTTTCTTTGGAAAAAAAAATATTTTTTTAGTTACTTTGGAAAAAAAAATATTTTTTTAGTTACTTTGGAAAAAAAAATATTTTTTTAGTTACTTTGGGAAAAAAAATATTTTTTTAGTTACTTTGGAAAAAAAAATATTTTTTTAGTTACTTTGGAAAAAAAAATATTTTTTAGTTACTTTGGAAAAAAAAATATTTTTTTAGTTACTTTGGAAAAAAAAATATTTTTTTAGTTACTTTGGAAAAAAAAAATTTTTTTAGTTACTTTGGAAAAAAAAATATTTTTTTAGTTACTTTGGAAAAAAAATAATTTTTTAGTTACTTTGGAAAAAAAAAAATTTTTTTAGTTACTTTGGAAAAAAATTTTTTTTTTTAGTTTCTTTGGAAAAAAAAAATTTTTTTAGTTACTTTGGAAAAAAAAATATTTTTTTAGTTACTTTGGAAAAAAAAATATTTTTTTAGTTTCTTTGGAAAAAAAAATATTTTTTTAGTTACTTTGGGAAAAAAAATATTTTTTTAGTTACTTTGGAAAAAAATATATTTTTTTAGTTACTTTGGAAAAAAATATTTTTTTTTAGTTACTTTGGAAAAAAAAATATTTTTTTAGTTACTTTGGAAAAAAAATTATTTTTTTAGTTACTTTGGAAAAAAAATATTTTTTAGTTACTTTGGAAAAAAATATATTTTTTAGTTACTTTGGAAAAAAAAATATTTTTTTAGTTACTTTGGGAAAAAAAATATATTTTTTTAGTTACTTTGGAAAAAAAAATATTTTTTTAGTTACTTTGGAAAAAAAAATATTTTTTTAGTTTCTTTGGAAAAAAAAATATTTTTTTAGTTACTTTGGAAAAAAAAATATTTTTTTAGTTACTTTGGAAAAAAAATATTTTTTTAGTTACTTTGGAAAAAAAAATATTTTTTTAGTTACTTTGGAAAAAAAATATTTTTTTAGTTACTTTGGAAAAAAATATATTTTTTTAGTTACTTTGGAAAAAAAAATATTTTTTTAGTTACTTTGGGAAAAAAAATAATTTTTTAGTTACTTTGGAAAAAAAAATTTTTTTTAGTTACTTTGGGAAAAAAAATATTTTTTTAGTTACTTTGGAAAAAAATATATTTTTTAGTTACTTTGGAAAAAAAAATATTTTTTTAGTTACTTTGGGAAAAAAAATATATTTTTTTAGTTACTTTGGAAAAAAAAATATTTTTTTAGTTTCTTTGGAAAAAAAAAAAATTTTTTAGTTACTTTGGAAAAAAAAATATTTTTTTAGTTACTTTGGAAAAAAAAATATTTTTTTAGTTACTTTGGAAAAAAAAATATTTTTTTAGTTTCTTTGGAAAAAAAAATATTTTTTTAGTTACTTTGGAAAAAAAAATATTTTTTTAGTTACTTTGGAAAAAAAAATATTTTTTTAGTTACTTTGGAAAAAAAATATTTTTTTAGTTACTTTGGAAAAAAAAATATTTTTTTAGTTACTTTGGAAAAAAAAATATTTTTTTAGTTACTTTGGGAAAAAAAATAATTTTTTAGTTACTTTGGAAAAAAAAAATTTTTTTAGTTACTTTGGGAAAAAAAAATTTTTTTTAGTTACTTTGGAAAAAAAAATATTTTTTTAGTTACTTTGGGAAAAAAAAAAATTTTTTAGTTACTTTGGAAAAAAAAAAATTTTTTTAGTTACTTTGGAAAAAAAAATATTTTTTTAGTTTCTTTGGAAATTTTTTTTTTTTTTTAGTTACTTTGGAAAAAAAAATATTTTTTTAGTTACTTTGGAAAAGAAAATATTTTTTTAGTTTCTTTGGAAAAAAAATATTTTTTTAGTTACTTTGGAAAAAAAAATATTTTTTTAGTTACTTTGGAAAAAAAAATATTTTTTTAGTTACTTTGGAAAAAAAAATATTTTTTTAGTTACTTTGGAAAAAAAAATATTTTTTTAGTTACTTTGGAAAAAAAAATATTTTTTTAGTTACTTTGGAAAAAAAAATATTTTTTTAGTTACTTTGGAAAAAAAAATATTTTTTTAGTTACTTTGGAAAAAAAAATATTTTTTTAGTTACTTTGGAAAAAAAATATTTTTTTAGTTACTTTGGAAAAAAAAATATTTTTTTAGTTACTTTGGAAAAAAAAATATTTTTTTAGTTACTTTGGGAAAAAAAATAATTTTTTAGTTACTTTGGAAAAAAAAAATTTTTTTAGTTACTTTGGGGAAAAAAATATTTTTTTAGTTACTTTGGAAAAAAAAATATTTTTTTAGTTACTTTGGGAAAAAAAAAATTTTTTAGTTACTTTGGAAAAAAAAAAATTTTTTTAGTTACTTTGGAAAAAAAAATATTTTTTTAGTTTCTTTGGAATTTTTTTTTTTTTTTTAGTTACTTTGGAAAAAAAAATATTTTTTTAGTTACTTTGGAAAAGAAAATATTTTTTTAGTTTCTTTGGAAAAAAAATATTTTTTTAGTTACTTTGGAAAAAAAAATATTTTTTTAGTTACTTTGGAAAAAAAAATATTTTTTTAGTTACTTTGGAAAAAAAAATATTTTTTTAGTTACTTTGGAAAAAAAAATATTTTTTTAGTTACTTTGGAAAAAAAAATATTTTTTTAGTTACTTTGGAAAAAAAATATTTTTTTAGTTACTTTGGAAAAAAAAATATTTTTTTAGTTACTTTGGAAAAAAAAATATTTTTTTAGTTACTTTGGAAAAAAAAATATTTTTTTAGTTACTTTGGAAAAAAAAAATTTTTTTTAGTTACTTTGGAAAAAAAAATATTTTTTTAGTTACTTTGGAAAAAAAAATATTTTTTTAGTTACTTTGGAAAAAAAAATATTTTTTTAGTTACTTTGGAAAAAAAAATATTTTTTTAGTTACTTTGGAAAAAAAAATATTTTTTTAGTTACTTTGGAAAAAAAAATATTTTTTTAGTTACTTTGGAAAAAAAAATTTTTTTTTAGTTACTTTGGGAAAAAAAATTATTTTTTAGTTACTTTGGAAAAAAAAATATTTTTTTAGTTACTTTGGAAAAAAAAATATTTTTTTAGTTACTTTGGAAAAAAAAATATTTTTTTAGTTACTTTGGAAAAAAAAATATTTTTTTAGTTACTTTGGAAAAAAAATATTTTTTTAGTTACTTTGGAAAAAAAATATTTTTTTAGTTATTTTGGAAAAAAAAATATTTTTTTAGTTACTTTGGAAAAAAAAATATTTTTTTAGTTACTTTGGAAAAAAAAATATTTTTTTAGTTACTTTGGAAAATTTTTTTTTTTTTTAGTTTCTTTGGAAAAAAAAATATTTTTTTAGTTACTTTGGAAAAAAAAATATTTTTTTAGTTACTTTGGAAAAAAAAATATTTTTTTAGTTACTTTGGGAAAAAAAATATTTTTTTAGTTACTTTGGAAAAAAAAATATTTTTTTAGTTACTTTGGAAAAAAAAAAAATTTTTTAGTTACTTTGGAAAAAAAAATATTTTTTTAGTTACTTTGGAAAAAAAAATATTTTTTTAGTTACTTTGGAAAAAAAAAATTTTTTTAGTTACTTTGGAAAAAAAAATATTTTTTTAGTTACTTTGGAAAAAAAATAATTTTTTAGTTACTTTGGAAAAAAAAAAAATTTTTTAGTTACTTTGGAAAAAAAATTTTTTTTTTAGTTTCTTTGGAAAAAAAAAAATTTTTTAGTTACTTTGGAAAAAAAAATATTTTTTTAGTTACTTTGGAAAAAAAAATATTTTTTTAGTTTCTTTGGAAAAAAAAATATTTTTTTAGTTACTTTGGGAAAAAAAATATTTTTTTAGTTACTTTGGAAAAAAATATATTTTTTTAGTTACTTTGGAAAAAAATATTTTTTTTTAGTTACTTTGGAAAAAAAAATATTTTTTTAGTTACTTTGGAAAAAAAATTATTTTTTTAGTTACTTTGGAAAAAAAAATATTTTTTAGTTACTTTGGAAAAAAAAATATTTTTTTAGTTACTTTGGGAAAAAAAATATTTTTTTAGTTACTTTGGAAAAAAAAATATTTTTTTAGTTTCTTTGGAAAAAAAAAATTTTTTTTAGTTACTTTGGAAAAAAAAATATTTTTTTAGTTTCTTTGGAAAAAAAAAATTTTTTTTAGTTACTTTGGAAAAAAAAATATTTTTTTAGTTACTTTGGAAAAAAAAATATTTTTTTAGTTACTTTGGAAAAAAAAATATTTTTTTAGTTTCTTTGGAAAAAAATATATATTTTTAGTTACTTTGGAAAAAAAAATATTTTTGTTAGTTACTTTGGAAAAAAAATATTTTTTTAGTTACTTTGGAAAAAAAAATATTTTTTTAGTTACTTTGGAAAAAAAATATTTTTTTAGTTACTTTGGGAAAAAAAATATTTTTTTAGTTACTTTGGAAAAAAAAATATTTTTTTAGTTACTTTGGGAAAAAAAATATTTTTTTAGTTACTTTGGAAAAAAAATATTTTTTTAGTTACTTTGGAAAAAAAAAATTTTTTTTAGTTACTTTGGGAAAAAAAATATTTTTTTAGTTACTTTGGAAAAAAAAAAAATTTTTTAGTTACTTTGGAAAAAAAAATATTTTTTTAGTTTCTTTGGAAAAAAAAATATTTTTTTAGTTACTTTGGAAAAAAAAATTGTTTTAGTTACTTTGGAAAAAAAAATATTTTTTTAGTTTCTTTGGAAAAAATTTTTTTTTTTTAGTTACTTTGGAAAAAAAAATATTTTTTTAGTTACTTTGGAAAAAAAAAAAATTTTTTAGTTACTTTGGAAAAAAAAAAATTTTTTTAGTTACTTTGGAAAAAAAAATTTTTTTAGTTACTTTGGAAAAAAATATATATTTTTAGTTTCTTTGGAAAAAAAAATATTTTTTTAGTTACTTTGGAAAAAAAAATATTTTTTTAGTTACTTTGGAAAAAAAAATATTTTTTTAGTTACTTTGGAAAAAAAAATATTTTTTTAGTTACTTTGGAAAAAAAATATTTTTTTAGTTACTTTGGAAAAAAAAATATTTTTTTAGTTATTTTGGAAAAAAAAATATTTTTTTAGTTACTTTTGGAAAAAAAAATATTTTTTTAGTTACTTTGGAAAAAAAAATATTTTTTTAGTTACTTTGGAAAAAAATATATATTTTTAGTTTCTTTGGAAAAAAAAATATTTTTTTAGTTACTTTGGAAAAAAAAATATTTTTTTAGTTACTTTGGAAAAAAAAATATTTTTTTAGTTACTTTGGAAAAAAAAATATTTTTTTAGTTACTTTGGAAAAAAAATATTTTTTTAGTTACTTTGGAAAAAAAAATATTTTTTTAGTTATTTTGGAAAAAAAAAATATATTTTTAGTTACTTTTGGAAAAAAAAATATTTTTTTTAGTTTCTTTGGAAAAAAAAAAATTTTTTTAGTTACTTTGGAAAAAAAATATTTTTTTAGTTACTTTGGAAAAAAAAATATTTTTTTAGTTACTTTGGAAAAAAAAATATTTTTTTAGTTACTTTGGAAAAAAAATATTTTTTTAGTTACTTTGGAAAAAAAAATATTTTTTTAGTTACTTTGGAAAAAAAATATTTTTTTAGTTACTTTGGGAAAAAAAATATTTTTTTAGTTACTTTGGAAAAAAAAATATTTTTTTAGTTACTTTGGAAAAAAAATATTTTTTTTAGTTTCTTTGGAAAAAAAAAAATTTTTTAGTTACTTTGGAAAAAAAATATTTTTTTTTAGTTTCTTTGGAAAAAAAAAAAATTTTAGTTACTTTGGAAAAAAATATATTTTTTTAGTTACTTTGGAAAAAAAAATATTTTTTTAGTTTCTTTGGAAAAAAAAATATTTTTTTAGTTACTTTGGGAAAAAAAATATTTTTTTAGTTACTTTGGAAAAAAAAATATTTTTTTAGTTACTTTGGAAAAAAAATATTTTTTTAGTTACTTTGGAAAAAAAAATATTTTTTTAGTTACTTTGGAAAAAAAAAATATTTTTTTAGTTACTTTGGAAAAAAAAATATTTTTTTAGTTACTTTGGAAAAAAATATATTGTTTTAGTTACTTTGGAAAAAAATATTTTTTTTTAGTTACTTTGGAAAAAAAAATATTTTTTTAGTTACTTTGGAAAAAAAAATATTTTTTTAGTTACTTTGGAAAAAAAATAATTTTTTAGTTACTTTGGAAAAAAAAATATTTTTTTAGTTACTTTGGGAAAAAATATATTTTTTTAGTTACTTTGGAAAAAAATATATTTTTTTAGTTTCTTTGGAAAAAGGTACTTTGGAAAAAAAAAATTTTTTTTAGTTACTTTGGAAAAAAAAATATTTTTTTAGTTTCTTTGGAAAAAAAAATATTTTTTTAGTTACTTTGGAAAAAAAAAAAATTTTTTAGTTACTTTGGAAAAAAAAATATTTTTTTAGTTTCTTTGGAAATTTTTTTTTTTTTTTAGTTACTTTGGAAAAAAAAATATTTTTTTAGTTACTTTGGAAAAAAAAAATTTTTTTTAGTTACTTTGGAAAAAAAAAAATTTTTTAGTTACTTTGGAAAAAAAAAATTTTTTTTAGTTACTTTGGAAAAAAATATATATTTTTAGTTTCTTTGGAAAAAAAAATATTTTTTTAGTTACTTTGGAAAAAAAAATATTTTTTTAGTTACTTTGGAAAAAAAAATATTTTTTTAGTTACTTTGGAAAAAAAAATATTTTTTTAGTTACTTTGGAAAAAAATATTTTTTTAGTTACTTTGGAAAAAAAAATATTTTTTTAGTTATTTTGGAAAAAAAAAATTTTTTTTAGTTACTTTTGGAAAAAAAAATTTTTTTTTAGTTACTTTGGAAAAAAATATATTTTTTTAGTTACTTTGGAAAAAAATATATATTTTTAGTTTCTTTGGAAAAAAAAATATTTTTTTAGTTACTTTGGAAAAAAAAATATTTTTTTAGTTACTTTGGAAAAAAAAATATTTTTTTAGTTACTTTGGAAAAAAAAATATTTTTTTAGTTACTTTGGAAAAAAAATATTTTTTTAGTTACTTTGGAAAAAAAAATATTTTTTTAGTTATTTTGGAAAAAAAAATATTTTTTTAGTTACTTTTGGAAAAAAAAATATTTTTTTAGTTACTTTGGAAAAAAAAATATTTTTTTAGTTACTTTGGAAAAAAAAAATTTTTTTTAGTTTCTTTGGAAAAAAAAAAATTTTTTTAGTTACTTTGGAAAAAAACATTTTTTTTTAGTTTCTTTGGAAAAAAAAAAATTTTTTAGTTACTTTGGAAAAAAATATATTTTTTTAGTTACTTTGGAAAAAAAAAATATTTTTTTAGTTTCTTTGGAAAAAAAAATATTTTTTTAGTTACTTTGGGAAAAAAAATATTTTTTTAGTTACTTTGGAAAAAAAAATATTTTTTTAGTTACTTTGGAAAAAAAAATATTTTTTTAGTTACTTTGGGAAAAAAAATATTTTTTTAGTTACTTTGGAAAAAAAAATATTTTTTTAGTTACTTTGGAAAAAAAAATATTTTTTTAGTTACTTTGGAAAAAAAAATATTTTTTTAGTTACTTTGGAAAAAAAAAATATTTTTTTAGTTACTTTGGAAAAAAAAATATTTTTTTAGTTACTTTGGAAAAAAATATATTGTTTTAGTTACTTTGGAAAAAAATATTTTTTTTTAGTTACTTTGGAAAAAAAAATATTTTTTTAGTTACTTTGGAAAAAAAAATATTTTTTTAGTTACTTTGGAAAAAAAATAATTTTTTAGTTACTTTGGAAAAAAAAATATTTTTTTAGTTACTTTGGGAAAAAATATATTTTTTTAGTTACTTTGGAAAAAAATATATTTTTTTAGTTTCTTTGGAAAAAGGTACTTTGGAAAAAAAAAATTTTTTTAGTTACTTTGGAAAAAAAAATATTTTTGTAGTTTCTTTGGAAAAAAAAATATTTTTTTAGTTACTTTGGAAAAAAAAAAATTTTTTTAGTTACTTTGGAAAAAAAAATATTTTTTTAGTTTCTTTGGAAATTTTTTTTTTTTTTTAGTTACTTTGGAAAAAAAAATATTTTTTTAGTTACTTTGGAAAAAAAAATTTTTTTTTTAGTTACTTTGGAAAAAAAAAAATTTTTTAGTTACTTTGGAAAAAAAAAATTTTTTTTAGTTACTTTGGAAAAAAATATATATTTTTAGTTTCTTTGGAAAAAAAAATATTTTTTTAGTTACTTTGGAAAAAAAAATATTTTTTTAGTTACTTTGGAAAAAAAAATATTTTTTTAGTTACTTTGGAAAAAAAAATATTTTTTTAGTTACTTTGGAAAAAAATATTTTTTTAGTTACTTTGGAAAAAAAAATATTTTTTTAGTTATTTTGGAAAAAAAAATTTTTTTTTAGTTACTTTTGGAAAAAAAAATATTTTTTTAGTTACTTTGGAAAAAAATATATTTTTTTAGTTACTTTGGAAAAAAATATATATTTTTAGTTTCTTTGGAAAAAAAAATATTTTTTTAGTTACTTTGGAAAAAAAAATATTTTTTTAGTTACTTTGGAAAAAAAAATATTTTTTTAGTTACTTTGGAAAAAAAAATATTTTTTTAGTTACTTTGGAAAAAAAATATTTTTTTAGTTACTTTGGAAAAAAAAATATTTTTTTAGTTATTTTGGAAAAAAAAATATTTTTTTAGTTACTTTTGGAAAAAAAAATATTTTTTTAGTTACTTTGGAAAAAAAAATATTTTTTTAGTTACTTTGGAAAAAAAATATTTTTTTTAGTTTCTTTGGAAAAAAAAAATTTTTTTAGTTACTTTGGAAAAAAACATTTTTTTTTAGTTTCTTTGGAAAAAAAAAAATTTTTTAGTTACTTTGGAAAAAAATATATTTTTTTAGTTACTTTGGAAAAAAAAAATATTTTTTTAGTTTCTTTGGAAAAAAAAATATTTTTTTAGTTACTTTGGGAAAAAAAATATTTTTTTAGTTACTTTGGAAAAAAAAATATTTTTTTAGTTACTTTGGAAAAAAAAATATTTTTTTAGTTACTTTGGGAAAAAAAATATTTTTTTAGTTACTTTGGAAAAAAAAATATTTTTTTAGTTACTTTGGAAAAAAAAATATTTTTTTAGTTACTTTGGAAAAAAATATTTTTTTTTAGTTACTTTGGAAAAAAATATTTTTTTTTAGTTACTTTGGAAAAAAAAATATTTTTTTAGTTACTTTGGAAAAAAAAATATTTTTTAGTTACTTTGGAAAAAAAAAATATTTTTTTAGTTACTTTGGGAAAAAAAATATTTTTTTAGTTACTTTGGGAAAAAAAATATTTTTTTAGTTTCTTTGGAAAAAAAATATTTTTTTTAGTTACTTTGGAAAAAAAAATATTTTTTTAGTTACTTTGGAAAAAAAATATTTTTTTAGTTACTTTGGAAAAAAAAATATTTTTTTAGTTACTTTGGAAAAAAAATATTTTTTTAGTTACTTTGGGAAAAAAAATATTTTTTTAGTTACTTTGGGAAAAAAATAATTTTTTAGTTACTTTGGAAAAAAAAAAATTTTTTTAGTTACTTTGGAAAAAAAAAAAAATTTTTAGTTTCTTTGGAAAAAAAAAAATTTTTTTAGTTACTTTGGAAAAAAAAAATTTTTTTTAGTTACTTTGGAAAAAAAAATATTTTTTTAGTTTCTTTGGAAAAAAAAATTTTTTTTTAGTTACTTTGGAAAAAAAAATATTTTTTTAGTTACTTTGGAAAAAAAAAAAAATTTTTAGTTACTTTGGAAAAAAAAAATTTTTTTTAGTTACTTTGGAAAAAAAAAAAATTTTTAGTTACTTTGGAAAAAAAAAATATATTTTTAGTTTCTTTGGAAAAAAAAATATTTTTTTAGTTACTTTGGAAAAAAAAATATTTTTTTAGTTACTTTGGAAAAAAAAATATTTTTTTAGTTACTTTGGAAAAAAAAATATTTTTTTAGTTACTTTGGAAAAAAAATATTTTTTTAGTTACTTTGGAAAAAAAAATATTTTTTTAGTTATTTTGGAAAAAAAAATATTTTTTTAGTTACTTTTGGAAAAAAAATATTTTTTTAGTTACTTTGGAAAAAAAATATTTTTTTAGTTACTTTGGAAAAAAAAATATTTTTTTAGTTACTTTGGAAAAAAAAATATTTTTTTAGTTACTTTGGGAAAAAAAATATTTTTTTAGTTACTTTGGAAAAAAAAATATTTTTTTAGTTTCTTTGGAAAAAAAAATATTTTTTTAGTTACTTTGGAAAAAAAAATTTTTTTTTAGTTTCTTTGGAAAAAAATATATTTTTTAGTTACTTTGGAAAAAAAAAATTTTTTTAGTTACTTTGGAAAACAAAATATTTTTTTAGTTACTTTGGAAAAAAAAATATTTTTTTAGTTACTTTGGAAAAAAAAATATTTTTTTAGTTACTTTGGAAAAAAAAATATTTTTTTAGTTACTTTGGAAAAAAAAATATTTTTTTAGTTACTTTGGAAAAAAAAATATTTTTTTAGTTACTTTGGAAAAAAAAATATTTTTTAGTTACTTTGGAAAAAAAAATTTTTTTTAGTTACTTTGGGGAAAAAAAAATTTTTTTTAGTTACTTTGGAAAAAAAAATTTTTTTTAGTTACTTTGGAAAAAAAAATATTTTTTTAGTTACTTTGGAAAAAAAAATATTTTTTTAGTTTCTTTGGAAAAAAAAATATTTTTTTAGTTACTTTGGAAAAAAAATATTTTTTTTAGTTACTTTGGAAAAAAAAAAAATTTTTTAGTTTCTTTGGAAAAAAAAAATTTTTTTTAGTTACTTTGGAAAAAAAAATATTTTTTTAGTTTCTTTGGAAAAAAAAATTTTTTTTAGTTACTTTGGAAAAAAAATATTTTTTTAGTTACTTTGGAAAAAAAAAATTTTTTTTAGTTACTTTGGAAAAAAAAATATTTTTTTAGTTTCTTTGGAAAAAAAAATATTTTTTTAGTTACTTTGGAAAAAAAAAAAATTTTTTAGTTACTTTGGAAATTTTTTTTTTTTTTTAGTTACTTTGGAAAAAAAAATATTTTTTTAGTTACTTTGGAAAAAAAATATTTTTTTAGTTACTTTGGAAAAAAAAATATTTTTTTAGTTCTTTTGGAAAAAAAAATATTTTTTTAGTTACTTTGGAAAAAAAAATATTTTTTTAGTTACTTTGGAAAAAAAAATATTTTTTTAGTTACTTTGGAAAAAAAAAATTTTTTTAGTTACTTTGGAAAAAAAAAATTTTTTTAGTTACTTTGGAAAAAAAAATATTTTTTTAGTTTCTTTGGAAAAAAAAATATTTTTTAGTTACTTTGGAAAAAAAAATATTTTTTTAGTTACTTTGGAAAAAAAAATATTTTTTTAGTTTCTTTGGAAAAAAAAATATTTTTTAGTTACTTTGGAAAAAAAAATATTTTTTTAGTTACTTTGGAAAAAAAAATATTTTTTTAGTTTCTTTGGAAAAAAAAATATTTTTTTAGTTACTTTGGAAAAAAAATATTTTTTTAGTTATTTTGGAAAAAAAAATATTTTTTTAGTTACTTTGGAAAAAAATTTATTTTTTTAGTTACTTTGGAAAAAAAAATATTTTTTTAGTTACTTTGGAAAAAAAATATTTTTTTAGTTACTTTGGAAAAAAAATATTTTTTTAGTTACTTTGGAAAAAAAAATATTTTTTTAGTTACTTTGGAAAAAAAAATATTTTTTTAGTTACTTTGGAAAAAAAAATATTTTTTTAGTTTCTTTGGAAAAAAAATATTTTTTTAGTTACTTTGGAAAAAAAAATATTTTTTTAGTTACTTTGGAAAAAAAATATTTTTTTAGTTACTTTGGAAAAAAAAATATTTTTTTAGTTACTTTGGAAAAAAAATATTTTTTTAGTTACTTTGGAAAAAAAAATATTTTTTTAGTTACTTTGGAAAAAAAAATATTTTTTTAGTTACTTTGGGAAAAAAAATATTTTTTTAGTTACTTTGGAAAAAAAATATTTTTTTAGTTACTTTGGGAAAAAAAATAATTTTTTAGTTACTTTGGAAAAAAAAATTTTTTTTTAGTTACTTTGGGAAAAAAAATATTTTTTTAGTTTCTTTGGAAAAAAAAATATTTTTTTAGTTACTTTGGAAAAAAAATAATTTTTTTAGTTACTTTGGAAAAAAAAATATTTTTTTAGTTACTTTGGAAAAAAAAAAAATGTTTTAGTTACTTTGGAAAAAAAAAAATTGTTTTAGTTACTTTGGAAAAAAAAATATTTTTTTAGTTTCTTTGGAAAAAAAAATATTTTTTTAGTTACTTTGGAAAAAAAAAATTTTTTTAGTTACTTTGGAAAAAAATATATATTTTTAGTTTCTTTGGAAAAAAAAATATTTTTTTAGTTACTTTGGAAAAAAAAATATTTTTTTAGTTACTTTGGAAAAAAAAATATTTTTTTAGTTACTTTGGGAAAAAAAATATTTTTTTAGTTACTTTGGAAAAAAAATATTTTTTTAGTTACTTTGGAAAAAAAAATATTTTTTTAGTTATTTTGGAAAAAAAATATTTTTTTAGTTACTTTTGGAAAAAAAAATATTTTTTTAGTTACTTTGGAAAAAAAAATATTTTTTTAGTTACTTTGGAAAAAAAATATTTTTTTAGTTACTTTGGAAAAAAAATATTTTTTTAGTTACTTTGGAAAAAAAAATATTTTTTTAGTTACTTTGGAAAAAAAAATATTTTTTTAGTTACTTTGGGAAAAAAAATATTTTTTTAGTTACTTTGGAAAAAAAAAAAATTTTTTAGTTTCTTTGGAAAAAAAAAAATTTTTTTAGTTACTTTGGAAAAAAAAATATTTTTTTAGTTTCTTTGGAAAAAAAAATATTTTTTTAGTTACTTTGGAAAAAAAAATATTTTTTTAGTTACTTTGGAAAAAAAAAAATTTTTTTAGTTACTTTGGAAAAAAATATATTTTTTTAGTTACTTTGGAAAAAAAAATATTTTTTTAGTTACTTTGGAAAAAAAAATATTTTTTTAGTTACTTTGGAAAAAAAAATATTTTTTTAGTTACTTTGGAAAAAAAAATATATTTTTAGTTTCTTTGGAAAAAAAAATATTTTTTTAGTTACTTTGGAAAAAAAAATATTTTTTTAGTTACTTTGGAAAAAAAATATTTTTTTAGTTACTTTGGAAAAAAAAATATTTTTTTAGTTACTTTGGAAAAAAAATATTTTTTTAGTTACTTTGGGAAAAAAAATATTTTTTTAGTTACTTTGGGAAAAAAAAAAATTTTTTAGTTACTTTGGAAAAAAAAAATTTTTTTTAGTTACTTTGGAAAAAAAAAAATTTTTTTAGTTTCTTTGGAAAAAAAAAAAAATTTTTAGTTACTTTGGAAAAAAAAAAATTTTTTTAGTTACTTTGGAAAAAAAAATATTTTTTTAGTTTCTTTGGAAAAAAAATTTTTTTTTTAGTTACTTTGGAAAAAAAAATATTTTTTTAGTTACTTTGGAAAAAAATATATTGTTTTAGTTACTTTGGAAAAAAAAATATTTTTTTAGTTACTTTGGAAAAAAAATATTTTTTTAGTTACTTTGGAAAAAAAAATATTTTTTTAGTTACTTTGGAAAAAAAATATTTTTTTAGTTACTTTGGGAAAAAAAATATTTTTTTAGTTACTTTGGGAAAAAAAATAATTTTTTAGTTACTTTGGAAAAAAATTTTTTTTTTTAGTTACTTTGGAAAAAAAAAAAATTGTTTTAGTTTCTTTGGAAAAAATAAATTTTTTTTAGTTACTTTGGAAAAAAAAAAATTTTTTTAGTTACTTTGGAAAAAAAAATATTTTTTTAGTTTCTTTGGAAAAAAAATTTTTTTTTTAGTTACTTTGGAAAAAAAAATATTTTTTTAGTTACTTTGGAAAAAAAATTTTTTTTTTAGTTACTTTGGAAAAAAAAAATTTTTTTAGTTACTTTGGAAAAAAAAAATTGTTTTAGTTACTTTGGAAAAAAAAATATTTTTTTAGTTTCTTTGGAAAAAAAAATATTTTTTTAGTTACTTTGGAAAAAAAAAAAATTTTAGTTACTTTGGAAAAAAATATATATTTTTAGTTTCTTTGGAAAAAAAAATATTTTTTTAGTTACTTTGGAAAAAAAAATATTTTTTTAGTTACTTTGGAAAAAAAAATATTTTTTTAGTTACTTTGGGAAAAAAAATATTTTTTTAGTTACTTTGGAAAAAAAATATTTTTTTAGTTACTTTGGAAAAAAAAATATTTTTTTAGTTATTTTGGAAAAAAAATATTTTTTTAGTTACTTTTGGAAAAAAAAATATTTTTTTAGTTACTTTGGAAAAAAAAATATTTTTTTAGTTACTTTGGAAAAAAAATATTTTTTTAGTTACTTTGGAAAAAAAATATTTTTTTAGTTACTTTGGAAAAAAAAATATTTTTTTAGTTACTTTGGGAAAAAAAATATTTTTTTAGTTACTTTGGAAAAAAAATATTTTTTTAGTTACTTTGGGAAAAAAAATATTTTTTTAGTTATTTTGGAAAAAAAATATTTTTTTAGTTACTTTTGGAAAAAAAAATATTTTTTTAGTTACTTTGGAAAAAAAAATATTTTTTTAGTTACTTTGGAAAAAAAATATTTTTTTAGTTACTTTGGAAAAAAAATATTTTTTTAGTTACTTTGGAAAAAAAATATTTTTTTAGTTACTTTGGAAAAAAAAATATTTTTTTAGTTACTTTGGAAAAAAAAATATTTTTTTAGTTACTTTGGAAAAAAAAATATTTTTTTAGTTATTTTGGAAAAAAAATATTTTTTTAGTTACTTTTGGAAAAAAAAATATTTTTTTAGTTACTTTGGAAAAAAAAATATTTTTTTAGTTACTTTGGAAAAAAAATATTTTTTTAGTTACTTTGGAAAAAAAATATTTTTTTAGTTACTTTGGAAAAAAAAATATTTTTTTAGTTACTTTGGAAAAAAAAATATTTTTTTAGTTACTTTGGGAAAAAAAATATTTTTTTAGTTACTTTGGAAAAAAAAATATTTTTTTAGTTTCTTTGGAAAAAAAAAAAATTTTTTAGTTACTTTGGAAAAAAAAATATTTTTTTAGTTTCTTTGGAAAAAAAAATATTTTTTTAGTTACTTTGGAAAAAAAAATATTTTTTTAGTTACTTTGGAAAAAAAAAATTTTTTTAGTTACTTTGGAAAAAAATATATTTTTTTAGTTACTTTGGAAAAAAAAAAATTTTTTTAGTTACTTTGGAAATTTTTTTTTTTTTTTAGTTACTTTGGAAAAAAAAAATATTTTTTTAGTTACTTTGGAAAAAAAAATATTTTTTTAGTTACTTTGGAAAAAAAAATATTTTTTTAGTTACTTTGGAAAAAAAAATATTTTTTTAGTTTCTTTGGAAAAAAAAATATTTTTTTAGTTACTTTGGAAAAAAAAAAAAATTTTTAGTTTCTTTGGAAAAAAAAAGATTTTTTAGTTACTTTGGAAAAAAAAAAAAAATTTTAGTTACTTTGGAAAAAAAAATATATTTTTAGTTTCTTTGGAAAAAAAAATATTTTTTTAGTTACTTTGGAAAAAAAAATATTTTTTTAGTTACTTTGGAAAAAAAAATATTTTTTTAGTTACTTTGGAAAAAAAAATATTTTTTTAGTTACTTTGGAAAAAAAATATTTTTTTAGTTACTTTGGAAAAAAAAAATATTTTTTTAGTTATTTTGGAAAAAAAAATATTTTTTTAGTTACTTTTGGAAAAAAAATATTTTTTTAGTTACTTTGGAAAAAAAATATTTTTTTAGTTACTTTGGAAAAAAAAATATTTTTTTAGTTACTTTGGGAAAAAAAATATTTTTTTAGTTACTTTGGAAAAAAAAATATTTTTTTAGTTTCTTTGGAAAAAAAAAATTTTTTTAGTTACTTTGGAAAAAAAAATATTTTTTTAGTTACTTTGGAAAAAAAAATATTTTTTTAGTTTCTTTGGAAAAAAAAATATTTTTTAGTTACTTTGGAAAAAAATTTTTTTTTTTAGTTACTTTGGAAAACAAAATATTTTTTTAGTTACTTTGGAAAAAAAAATATTTTTTTAGTTACTTTGGAAAAAAAAATATTTTTTTAGTTACTTTGGAAAAAAAAATATTTTTTTAGTTACTTTGGAAAAAAAAATATTTTTTTAGTTACTTTGGAAAAAAAAATATTTTTTTAGTTACTTTGGAAAAAAAAATATTTTTTAGTTACTTTGGAAAAAAAAATATTTTTTTAGTTACTTTGGGGAAAAAAAAATTTTTTTTAGTTACTTTGGAAAAAAAATTTTTTTTTAGTTACTTTGGAAAAAAAAATATTTTTTTAGTTACTTTGGAAAAAAAAATATTTTTTTAGTTTCTTTGGAAAAAAAAAAAATTTTTTAGTTACTTTGGAAAAAAAATATTTTTTTTAGTTACTTTGGAAAAAAAAAAATTTTTTTAGTTTCTTTGGAAAAAAAAAAAATTTTTTAGTTACTTTGGAAAAAAAAATATTTTTTTAGTTTCTTTGGAAAAAAAAATTTTTTTTAGTTACTTTGGAAAAAAAATATTTTTTTAGTTACTTTGGAAAAAAAAAATTTGTTTTAGTTACTTTGGAAAAAAAAATATTTTTTTAGTTTCTTTGGAAAAAAAAATATTTTTTTAGTTACTTTGGAAAAAAAAAAATTTTTTAGTTACTTTGGAAATTTTTTTTTTTTTTTGAGTTACTTTGGAAAAAAAAATATTTTTTTAGTTACTTTGGAAAAAAAATATTTTTTTAGTTACTTTGGAAAAAAAAATATTTTTTTAGTTCTTTTGGAAAAAAAAATATTTTTTTAGTTACTTTGGAAAAAAAAATATTTTTTTAGTTACTTTGGAAAAAAAAATATTTTTTTAGTTACTTTGGAAAAAAAAAATTTTTTTAGTTACTTTGGAAAAAAAAATTTTTTTAGTTACTTTGGAAAAAAAAATATTTTTTAGTTACTTTGGAAAAAAAAAATTTTTTTTAGTTACTTTGGAAAAAAAAATATTTTTTTAGTTTCTTTGGAAAAAAAAATATTTTTTAGTTACTTTGGAAAAAAAAATATTTTTTTAGTTACTTTGGAAAAAAAAATATTTTTTTAGTTTCTTTGGAAAAAAAAATATTTTTTTAGTTACTTTGGAAAAAAAATTTTTTTTAGTTATTTTGGAAAAAAAAATATTTTTTTAGTTACTTTGGAAAAAAATTTATTTTTTTAGTTACTTTGGAAAAAAAAATATTTTTTTAGTTACTTTGGAAAAAAAATATTTTTTTAGTTACTTTGGAAAAAAAATATTTTTTTAGTTACTTTGGAAAAAAAAATATTTTTTTAGTTACTTTGGAAAAAAAAATATTTTTTTAGTTACTTTGGAAAAAAAAATATTTTTTTAGTTTCTTTGGAAAAAAAATATTTTTTTAGTTACTTTGGAAAAAAAAATATTTTTTTAGTTACTTTGGAAAAAAAATATTTTTTTAGTTACTTTGGAAAAAAAAATATTTTTTTAGTTACTTTGGAAAACAAATATTTTTTTAGTTACTTTGGAAAAAAAAATATTTTTTTAGTTACTTTGGAAAAAAAAATATTTTTTTAGTTACTTTGGGAAAAAAAATATTTTTTTAGTTACTTTGGAAAAAAAATATTTTTTTAGTTACTTTGGGAAAAAAAATAATTTTTTAGTTACTTTGGAAAAAAAAAAATTTTTTTAGTTACTTTGGGAAAAAAAATATTTTTTTAGTTTCTTTGGAAAAAAAAATATTTTTTTAGTTACTTTGGAAAAAAAATAATTTTTTTAGTTACTTTGGAAAAAAAAATATTTTTTTAGTTACTTTGGAAAAAAAAAATTTTTTTTAGTTACTTTGGAAAAAAAAAATTGTTTTAGTTACTTTGGAAAAAAAAATATTTTTTTAGTTTCTTTGGAAAAAAAAATATTTTTTTAGTTACTTTGGAAAAAAAAAAAATTTTAGTTACTTTGGAAAAAAATATATATTTTTAGTTTCTTTGGAAAAAAAAATATTTTTTTAGTTACTTTGGAAAAAAAAATATTTTTTTAGTTACTTTGGAAAAAAAAATATTTTTTTAGTTACTTTGGGAAAAAAAATATTTTTTTAGTTACTTTGGAAAAAAAATATTTTTTTAGTTACTTTGGAAAAAAAAATATTTTTTTAGTTATTTTGGAAAAAAAATATTTTTTTAGTTACTTTTGGAAAAAAAAATATTTTTTTAGTTACTTTGGAAAAAAAAATATTTTTTTAGTTACTTTGGAAAAAAAATATTTTTTTAGTTACTTTGGAAAAAAAATATTTTTTTAGTTACTTTGGAAAAAAAAATATTTTTTTAGTTACTTTGGAAAAAAAAATATTTTTTTAGTTTCTTTGGAAAAAAAAATATTTTTTAGTTACTTTGGAAAAAAAAATATTTTTTTAGTTACTTTGGAAAAAAAAATATTTTTTTAGTTTCTTTGGAAAAAAAAATATTTTTTTAGTTACTTTGGAAAAAAAATTTTTTTTAGTTATTTTGGAAAAAAAAATATTTTTTTAGTTACTTTGGAAAAAAATTTATTTTTTTAGTTACTTTGGAAAAAAAAATATTTTTTTAGTTACTTTGGAAAAAAAATATTTTTTTAGTTACTTTGGAAAAAAAATATTTTTTTAGTTACTTTGGAAAAAAAAATATTTTTTTAGTTACTTTGGAAAAAAAAATATTTTTTTAGTTACTTTGGAAAAAAAAATATTTTTTTAGTTTCTTTGGAAAAAAAATATTTTTTTAGTTACTTTGGAAAAAAAAATATTTTTTTAGTTACTTTGGAAAAAAAATATTTTTTTAGTTACTTTGGAAAAAAAAATATTTTTTTAGTTACTTTGGAAAACAAATATTTTTTTAGTTACTTTGGAAAAAAAAATATTTTTTTAGTTACTTTGGAAAAAAAAATATTTTTTTAGTTACTTTGGGAAAAAAAATATTTTTTTAGTTACTTTGGAAAAAAAATATTTTTTTAGTTACTTTGGGAAAAAAAATAATTTTTTAGTTACTTTGGAAAAAAAAAATTTTTTTTAGTTACTTTGGGAAAAAAAATATTTTTTTAGTTTCTTTGGAAAAAAAAATATTTTTTTAGTTACTTTGGAAAAAAAATAATTTTTTTAGTTACTTTGGAAAAAAAAATATTTTTTTAGTTACTTTGGAAAAAAAAAATTTTTTTTAGTTACTTTGGAAAAAAAAAATTGTTTTAGTTACTTTGGAAAAAAAAATATTTTTTTAGTTTCTTTGGAAAAAAAAATATTTTTTTAGTTACTTTGGAAAAAAAAAAAATTTTAGTTACTTTGGAAAAAAATATATATTTTTAGTTTCTTTGGAAAAAAAAATATTTTTTTAGTTACTTTGGAAAAAAAAATATTTTTTTAGTTACTTTGGAAAAAAAAATATTTTTTTAGTTACTTTGGGAAAAAAAATATTTTTTTAGTTACTTTGGAAAAAAAATATTTTTTTAGTTACTTTGGAAAAAAAAATATTTTTTTAGTTATTTTGGAAAAAAAATATTTTTTTAGTTACTTTTGGAAAAAAAAATATTTTTTTAGTTACTTTGGAAAAAAAAATATTTTTTTAGTTACTTTGGAAAAAAAATATTTTTTTAGTTACTTTGGAAAAAAAATATTTTTTTAGTTACTTTGGAAAAAAAAATATTTTTTTAGTTACTTTGGAAAAAAAAATATTTTTTTAGTTACTTTGGGAAAAAAAATATTTTTTTAGTTACTTTGGAAAAAAAAATATTTTTTTAGTTTCTTTGGAAAAAAAAAAAATTTTTTAGTTACTTTGGAAAAAAAAATATTTTTTTAGTTTCTTTGGAAAAAAAAATATTTTTTTAGTTACTTTGGAAAAAAAAATATTTTTTTAGTTACTTTGGAAAAAAAAAAAAATTTTAGTTACTTTGGAAAAAAATATATTTTTTTAGTTACTTTGGAAAAAAAAAAATGTTTTAGTTACTTTGGAAAAAAATTTTTTTTTTTAGTTACTTTGGAAAAAAAAATATTTTTTTAGTTACTTTGGAAAAAAAAATATTTTTTTAGTTACTTTGGAAAAAAAAATATTTTTTTAGTTACTTTGGAAAAAAAAATATTTTTTTAGTTTCTTTGGAAAAAAAAATATTTTTTTAGTTACTTTGGAAAAAAAAATATTTTTTTAGTTACTTTGGAAAAAAAATATTTTTTTAGTTACTTTGGAAAAAAAAATATTTTTTTAGTTACTTTGGAAAAAAAATATTTTTTTAGTTACTTTGGGAAAAAAAATATTTTTTTAGTTACTTTGGGAAAAAAAATAATTTTTTAGTTACTTTGGAAAAAAAAAAATTTTTTTAGTTACTTTGGAAAAAAAAAAAAATTTTTAGTTTCTTTGGAAAAAAAAAATTGTTTTAGTTACTTTGGAAAAAAAAAATTTTTTTTAGTTACTTTGGAAAAAAAAATATTTTTTTAGTTTCTTTGGAAAAAAAAAATTTTTTTTAGTTACTTTGGAAAAAAAAATATTTTTTTAGTTACTTTGGAAAAAAATATATTGTTTTAGTTACTTTGGAAAAAAAAATATTTTTTTAGTTACTTTGGAAAAAAAATATTTTTTTAGTTACTTTGGAAAAAAAAATATTTTTTTAGTTACTTTGGAAAAAAAATATTTTTTTAGTTACTTTGGGAAAAAAAATATTTTTTTAGTTACTTTGGGAAAAAAAATAATTTTTTAGTTACTTTGGAAAAAAAATTTTTTTTTTAGTTACTTTGGAAAAAAAAAAATTGTTTTAGTTTCTTTGGAAAAAAAAAATTTTTTTTAGTTACTTTGGAAAAAAAAAATTTTTTTTAGTTACTTTGGAAAAAAAAAAATTTTTTAGTTTCTTTGGAAAAAATTTTTTTTTTTTAGTTACTTTGGAAAAAAAAATATTTTTTTAGTTACTTTGGAAAAAAAAATTTTTTTTTAGTTACTTTGGAAAAAAAAAAAATTTTTTAGTTACTTTGGAAAAAAAAAATTGTTTTAGTTACTTTGGAAAAAAAAATATTTTTTTAGTTTCTTTGGAAAAAAAAATATTTTTTTAGTTACTTTGGAAAAAAAAAAAAATTTTAGTTACTTTGGAAAAAAATATATATTTTTAGTTTCTTTGGAAAAAAAATATTTTTTTAGTTACTTTGGAAAAAAAAATATTTTTTTAGTTACTTTGGAAAAAAAAATATTTTTTTAGTTACTTTGGGAAAAAAAATATTTTTTTAGTTACTTTGGAAAAAAAATATTTTTTTAGTTACTTTGGAAAAAAAAATATTTTTTTAGTTATTTTGGAAAAAAAATATTTTTTTAGTTACTTTTGGAAAAAAAAATATTTTTTTAGTTACTTTGGAAAAAAAAATATTTTTTTAGTTACTTTGGAAAAAAAATATTTTTTTAGTTACTTTGGAAAAAAAATATTTTTTTAGTTACTTTGGAAAAAAATATATTTTTTTAGTTACTTTGGAAAAAAAAATATTTTTTTAGTTACTTTGGAAAAAAAAATATTTTTTTAGTTATTTTGGAAAAAAAATATTTTTTTAGTTACTTTTGGAAAAAAAAATATTTTTTTAGTTACTTTGGAAAAAAAAATATTTTTTTAGTTACTTTGGAAAAAAAATATTTTTTTAGTTACTTTGGAAAAAAAATATTTTTTTAGTTACTTTGGAAAAAAAAATATTTTTTTAGTTACTTTGGAAAAAAAAATATTTTTTTAGTTACTTTGGGAAAAAAAATATTTTTTTAGTTACTTTGGAAAAAAAAATATTTTTTTAGTTTCTTTGGAAAAAAAAAATTTTTTTTAGTTACTTTGGAAAAAAAAATATTTTTTTAGTTTCTTTGGAAAAAAAAATATTTTTTTAGTTACTTTGGAAAAAAAAATATTTTTTTAGTTACTTTGGAAAAAAAAAAATTTTTTTAGTTACTTTGGAAAAAAATATATTTTTTTAGTTACTTTGGAAAAAAAAAAAAATTTTTAGTTACTTTGGAAAAAAATTTTTTTTTTTAGTTACTTTGGAAAAAAATATATTTTTTTAGTTACTTTGGAAAAAAAAAATTTTTTTAGTTACTTTGGGAAAAAAAATTTTTTTTTAGTTACTTTGGGAAAAAAAATAATTTTTTAGTTACTTTGGAAAAAAAAAAAATTTTTTAGTTACTTTGGAAAAAAAAAAATTTTTAGTTTCTTTGGAAAAAAAAAAAAATTTTTAGTTACTTTGGAAAAAAAAATTTTTTTTTAGTTACTTTGGAAAAAAAAATATTTTTTTAGTTTCTTTGGAAAAAAAAATTTTTTTTTAGTTACTTTGGAAAAAAAAATATTTTTTTAGTTACTTTGGAAAAAAATATATTGTTTTAGTTACTTTGGAAAAAAAAATATTTTTTTAGTTACTTTGGAAAAAAAATATTTTTTTAGTTACTTTGGAAAAAAAAATATTTTTTTAGTTACTTTGGAAAAAAATTATTTTTTTAGTTACTTTGGGAAAAAAAATATTTTTTTAGTTACTTTGGGAAAAAAAATAATTTTTTAGTTACTTTGGAAAAAAAATTTTTTTTTTAGTTACTTTGGAAAAAAAAAAAATTTTTTAGTTTCTTTGGAAAAAAAAAATTTTTTTTAGTTACTTTGGAAAAAAAAATTTTTTTTTAGTTACTTTGGAAAAAAAAATATTTTTTTAGTTTCTTTGGAAAAAATTTTTTTTTTTTAGCTACTTTGGAAAAAAAAATATTTTTTTAGTTACTTTGGAAAAAAAAATTTTTTTTTAGTTACTTTGGAAAAAAAAAATTGTTTAGTTACTTTGGAAAAAAAAAAAATTTTTTAGTTACTTTGGAAAAAAAAATATATTTTTAGTTTCTTTGGAAAAAAAATTATTTTTTTAGTTACTTTGGAAAAAAAAATATTTTTTTAGTTACTTTGGAAAAAAAAATATTTTTTTAGTTACTTTGGAAAAAAAAATATTTTTTTAGTTACTTTGGAAAAAAAATATTTTTTTAGTTACTTTGGAAAAAAAAATATTTTTTTAGTTATTTTGGAAAAAAAAATATTTTTTTAGTTACTTTTGGAAAAAAAATATTTTTTTAGTTACTTTGGAAAAAAAAATATTTTTTTAGTTACTTTGGAAAAAAAAATATTTTTTTAGTTATTTTGGAAAAAAAAATATTTTTTTAGTTACTTTGGAAAAAAAAATATTTTTTTAGTTACTTTGGAAAAAAAATATTTTTTTAGTTACTTTGGAAAAAAAATATTTTTTTAGTTACTTTGGAAAAAAAAATTTTTTTTTAGTTACTTTGGAAAAAAAAATATTTTTTTAGTTACTTTGGAAAAAAAAATATTTTTAGTTACTTTGGGAAAAAAAATATTTTTTTAGTTATTTTGGAAAAAAAAAATTTTTTTTAGTTACTTTGGAAAAAAAAATATTTTTTTAGTTACTTTGGAAAAAAAAATATTTTTTTAGTTACTTTGGAAAAAAAAATTTTTTTTAGTTACTTTGGAAAAAAAAAATTTTTTTAGTTACTTTGGAAAAAAAAATATTTTTTTAGTTACTTTGGAAAAAAAAAATTTTTTTTAGTTTCTTTGGAAAAAAAAATTTTTTTTAGTTACTTTGGAAAAAAATATATTTTTTTAGTTACTTTGGAAAAAAAAATATTTTTTTAGTTTCTTTGGGAAAAAAAATATTTTTTTAGTTACTTTGGGAAAAAAAATATTTTTTTAGTTACTTTGGAAAAAAATATATTTTTTTAGTTACTTTGGAAAAAAATATTTTTTTTTAGTTACTTTGGAAAAAAAAATATTTTTTTAGTTACTTTGGAAAAAAAAATATTTTTTTAGTTACTTTGGAAAAAAAAATATTTTTTAGTTACTTTGGAAAAAAAAATATTTTTTTAGTTACTTTGGGAAAAAAAATATTTTTTTAGTTACTTTGGAAAAAAAAATATTTTTTTAGTTTCTTTGGAAAAAAAATATTTTTTTTAGTTACTTTGGAAAAAAAAATATTTTTTTAGTTTCTTTGGAAAAAAAAAATTTTTTTAGTTACTTTGGAAAAAAAAATATTTTTTTAGTTACTTTGGAAAAAAAAATATTTTTTTAGTTACTTTGGAAAAAAAAATATTTTTTTAGTTACTTTGGAAAAAAAAATATTTTTTTAGTTTCTTTGGAAAAAAATATATTTTTTTAGTTACTTTGGAAAAAAAAATATTTTTGTTAGTTACTTTGGAAAAAAAATATTTTTTTAGTTACTTTGGAAAAAAAAATATTTTTTTAGTTACTTTGGAAAAAAAATATTTTTTTAGTTACTTTGGGAAAAAAAATATTTTTTTAGTTACTTTGGAAAAAAAAATATTTTTTTAGTTACTTTGGGAAAAAAAAAAAATTTTTAGTTACTTTGGAAAAAAAAAATTTTTTTTAGTTACTTTGGGAAAAAAAATAATTTTTTAGTTACTTTGGAAAAAAAAAATTTTTTTTAGTTACTTTGGAAAAAAAAATATTTTTTTAGTTTCTTTGGAAAAAAAAAAATTTTTTTAGTTACTTTGGAAAAAAAAAAAATTTTTTAGTTACTTTGGAAAAAAAAATATTTTTTTAGTTTCTTTGGAAATTTTTTTTTTTTTTAGTTACTTTGGAAAAAAAAATATTTTTTTAGTTACTTTGGAAAAAAAAAATTTTTTTTAGTTACTTTGGAAAAAAAAAAATTTTTTTAGTTACTTTGGAAAAAAAAAAAATTTTTTAGTTACTTTGGAAAAAAATATATATTTTTAGTTTCTTTGGAAAAAAAAATATTTTTTTAGTTACTTTGGAAAAAAATATATTTTTTTAGTTACTTTGGAAAAAAAAATATTTTTTTAGTTACTTTGGAAAAAAAAATATTTTTTTAGTTACTTTGGAAAAAAAATATTTTTTTAGTTACTTTGGAAAAAAAAATATTTTTTTAGTTATTTTGGGAAAAAAAATATTTTTTTAGTTACTTTTGGAAAAAAAAAAAATTTTTTAGTTACTTTGGAAAAAAAAATATTTTTTTAGTTACTTTGGAAAAAAATATATATTTTTAGTTTCTTTGGAAAACAAAATATTTTTTTAGTTACTTTGGAAAAAAAAATATTTTTTTAGTTACTTTGGAAAAAAAAATATTTTTTTAGTTACTTTGGAAAAAAAAATATTTTTTTAGTTACTTTGGAAAAAAAATATTTTTTTAGTTACTTTGGAAAAAAAAATATTTTTTTAGTTATTTTGGAAAAAAAAATATTTTTTTAGTTACTTTTGGAAAAAAAAATATTTTTTTAGTTTGGAAAAAAAAATATTTTTTTAGTTACTTTGGAAAAAAAATATATTTTTTAGTTTCTTTGGAAAAAAAAAAAATTTTTAGTTACTTTGGAAATTTTTTTTTTTTTTTTGTTTCTTTGGAAAAAAAAAATTTTTTTAGTTACTTTGGAAAAAAATATATTTTTTTAGTTACTTTGGAAAAAAAAATATTTTTTTAGTTTCTTTGGAAAAAAAAATATTTTTTTAGTTACTTTGGGAAAAAAAATATTTTTTTAGTTACTTTGGAAAAAAAAATATTTTTTTAGTTACTTTGGAAAAAAAAATATTTTTTTAGTTACTTTGGAAAAAAAAATATTTTTTTAGTTACTTTGGAAAAAAAAATATTTTTTTAGTTACTTTGGAAAAAAAAATATTTTTTTAGTTACTTTGGAAAAAAATATATTTTTTTAGTTACTTTGGAAAAAAATATTTTTTTTAGTTACTTTGGAAAAAAAAATATTTTTTTAGTTACTTTGGAAAAAAAAATATTTTTTTAGTTACTTTGGAAAAAAAAATATTTTTTAGTTACTTTGGGAAAAAAAATATTTTTTTAGTTACTTTGGGAAAAAAAATATTTTTTTAGTTACTTTGGAAAAAAAAATATTTTTTTAGTTACTTTGGAAAAAAAATATTTTTTTAGTTACTTTGGAAAAAAAAATATTTTTTTAGTTTCTTTGGAAAAAAAAATATTTTTTTAGTTACTTTGGAAAAAAAAATTTTTTTTTAGTTACTTTGGAAAAAAAAATATTTTTTTAGTTACTTTGGAAAAAAAAATATTTTTTTAGTTACTTTGGAAAAAAAAATATTTTTTTAGTTACTTTGGAAAAAAAAATATTTTTTTAGTTACTTTGGAAAAAAAAATATTTTTTTAGTTACTTTGGAAAAAAAAATATTTTTTTAGTTACTTTGGAAAAAAAAATATTTTTTAGTTACTTTGGAAAAAAAAATATTTTTTTAGTTACTTTGGGAAAAAAAAAAATTTTTTTAGTTACTTTGGAAAAAAAAATTTTTTTTAGTTACTTTGGAAAAAAAAATATTTTTTTAGTTACTTTGGAAAAAAAAAAATTTTTTTAGTTTCTTTGGAAAAAAAAATATTTTTTTAGTTACTTTGGAAAAAAAATATATTTTTTAGTTACTTTGGAAAAAAAATTTTTTTTTTAGTTTCTTTGGAAAAAAAAATATTTTTTTAGTTACTTTGGAAAAAAAAATATTTTTTTAGTTTCTTTGGAAAAAAATTTTTTTTTTAGTTACTTTGGAAAAAAAATTATTTTTTTAGTTACTTTGGAAAAAAAAAATTTTTTTTAGTTACTTTGGAAAAAAAATATATTTTTTTAGTTTCTTTGGAAAAAAAAATATTTTTTTAGTTACTTTGGAAAAAAAAAAAATTTTTTAGTTACTTTGGAAATTTTTTTTTTTTTTTAGTTACTTTGGAAAAAAAAATATTTTTTTAGTTACTTTGGAAAAAAAATATTTTTTTAGTTACTTTGGAAAAAAAAATATTTTTTTAGTTATTTTGGAAAAAAAAATATTTTTTTAGTTACTTTGGAAAAAAAAATATTTTTTTAGTTACTTTGGAAAAAAAAATATTTTTTTAGTTACTTTGGAAAAAAATATTTTTTTTAGTTACTTTGGAAAAAAAATATTTTTTTAGTTACTTTGGAAAAAAATTTTTTTTTTTAGTTACTTTGGAAAAAAAAAATATTTTTTTAGTTTCTTTGGAAAAAAAAATATTTTTTAGTTACTTTGGAAAAAAAAATATTTTTTTAGTTACTTTGGAAAAAAAAATATTTTTTTAGTTACTTTGGAAAAAAATATATTTTTTTAGTTACTTTGGAAAAAAAATATTTTTTTAGTTACTTTGGAAAAAAAAATATTTTTTTAGTTATTTTGGAAAAAAAAATATTTTTTTAGTTACTTTGGAAAAAAAAATATTTTTTTAGTGACTTTGGAAAAAAAAATATTTTTTTAGTTACTTTGGAAAAAAAATTTTTTTTTTAGTTACTTTGGGAAAAAAAATATTTTTTTAGTTTCTTTGGGAAAAAAAAAATTTTTTTAGTTACTTTGGAAAAAAAAATATTTTTTTAGTTTCTTTGGAAAAAAAAATATTTTTTTAGTTACTTTGGAAAAAAAAATATTTTTTTAGTTACTTTGGAAAAAAAAAATTTTTTTTAGTTACTTTGGAAAAAAAAAATTTTTTTAGTTTCTTTGGGAAAAATTTTTTTTTTTAGTTACTTTGGAAAAAAAAATATTTTTTTTGTTTCTTTGGGAAAAAAAATATTTTTTTAGTTACTTTGGAAAAAAAATATATTTTTGTAGTTACTTTGGAAAAAAAAATATTTTTTTAGTTATTTTGGAAAAAAAAATATTTTTTTAGTTACTTTTGGAAAAAAAAATATTTTTTTAGTTACTTTGGAAAAAAAAATATTTTTTTAGTTACTTTGGAAAAAAAATATTTTTTTAGTTACTTTGGAAAAAAAATATTTTTTTAGTTACTTTGGAAAAAAAAATATTTTTTTAGTTACTTTGGGAAAAAAAAAATTTTTTAGTTTCTTTGGAAAAAAAATTTTTTTTAGTTACTTTGGAAAAAAAAAATTTTTTTTAGTTTCTTTGGAAAAAAAATTTTTTTTAGTTACTTTGGAAAAAAATATATATTTTTAGTTTCTTTGGAAAAAAAAATATTTTTTTAGTTACTTTGGAAAAAAAAATATTTTTTTAGTTACTTTGGAAAAAAAATATTTTTTTAGTTACTTTGGAAAAAAAAATATTTTTTTAGTTACTTTGGAAAAAAAATATTTTTTTAGTTACTTTGGAAAAAAAAATATTTTTTTAGTTACTTTGGAAAAAAAAATATTTTTTTAGTTACTTTGGAAAAAAAAATATTTTTTTAGTTACTTTGGAAAAAAAAATATTTTTTTAGTTACTTTGGAAAAAAAAAAAAATTTTTAGTTACTTTGGAAAAAAAATATATTTTTAGTTTCTTTGGAAAAAAAATTATTTTTTTAGTTACTTTGGAAAAAAAAATATTTTTTTAGTTACTTTGGAAAAAAAAATATTTTTTTAGTTACTTTGGAAAAAAAAATATTTTTTTAGTTACTTTGGAAAAAAAAAATTTTTTTAGTTACTTTGGAAAAAAAAATATTTTTTTAGTTATTTTGGAAAAAAAAATATTTTTTTAGTTACTTTTGGAAAAAAAATATTTTTTTAGTTACTTTGGAAAAAAAAATATTTTTTTAGTTACTTTGGAAAAAAAAATATTTTTTTAGTTATTTTGGAAAAAAAAATATTTTTTTAGTTACTTTTGGAAAAAAAAATTTTTTTTTAGTTTGGAAAAAAAAATATTTTTTTAGTTACTTTGGAAAAAAAAATATTTTTTTAGTTACTTTGGAAAAAAAAATATTTTTTTAGTTATTTTGGAAAAAAAAATATTTTTTTAGTTACTTTTGGAAAAAAAAATATTTTTTTAGTTTGGAAAAAAAAATATTTTTTTAGTTACTTTGGAAAAAAAATATATTTTTTAGTTTCTTTGGAAAAAAAAAAAAATTTTAGTTACTTTGGAAAAAAAAAAATTTTTTTTGTTTCTTTGGAAAAAAAATTTTTTTTTAGTTACTTTGGAAAAAAATATATTTTTTTAGTTACTTTGGAAAAAAAAATATTTTTTTAGTTTCTTTGGAAAAAAAAATATTTTTTTAGTTACTTTGGGAAAAAAAATATTTTTTTAGTTACTTTGGAAAAAAAAATATTTTTTTAGTTACTTTGGAAAAAAAAATATTTTTTTAGTTACTTTGGAAAAAAAAATATTTTTTTAGTTACTTTGGAAAAAAAAATATTTTTTTAGTTACTTTGGAAAAAAAAATATTTTTTTAGTTACTTTGGAAAAAAATATATTTTTTTAGTTACTTTGGAAAAAAATATTTTTTTTTAGTTACTTTGGAAAAAAAAATATTTTTTTAGTTACTTTGGAAAAAAAAATATTTTTTTAGTTACTTTGGAAAAAAAAATATTTTTTAGTTACTTTGGAAAAAAAATATTTTTTTAGTTACTTTGGGAAAAAAATATTTTTTTAGTTACTTTGGAAAAAAAAATATTTTTTTAGTTACTTTGGAAAAAAAATATTTTTTTAGTTACTTTGGAAAAAAAAATATTTTTTTAGTTTCTTTGGAAAAAAAAATATTTTTTTAGTTACTTTGGAAAATTTTTTTTTTTTTTAGTTACTTTGGAAAAAAAAATATTTTTTTAGTTACTTTGGAAAAAAAAATATTTTTTTAGTTACTTTGGAAAAAAAAATATTTTTTTAGTTACTTTGGAAAAAAAAATATTTTTTTAGTTACTTTGGAAAAAAAAATATTTTTTTAGTTACTTTGGAAAAAAAAATATTTTTTTAGTTACTTTGGAAAAAAAAATATTTTTTAGTTACTTTGGAAAAAAAAATATTTTTTTAGTTACTTTGGGAAAAAAAAAAATTTTTTTAGTTACTTTGGAAAAAAAAATTTTTTTTAGTTACTTTGGAAAAAAAAATATTTTTTTAGTTACTTTGGAAAAAAATATATTTTTTTAGTTTCTTTGGAAAAAAAAATATTTTTTTAGTTACTTTGGAAAAAAAATATATTTTTTAGTTACTTTGGAAAAAAAAATATTTTTTTAGTTTCTTTGGAAAAAAAAATATTTTTTTAGTTACTTTGGAAAAAAAAATATTTTTTTAGTTTCTTTGGAAAAAATTTTTTTTTTTAGTTACTTTGGAAAAAAAATTATTTTTTTAGTTACTTTGGAAAAAAAAAATTTTTTTTAGTTACTTTGGAAAAAAAAATATTTTTTTAGTTTCTTTGGAAAAAAAAATATTTTTTTAGTTACTTTGGAAAAAAATTTTTTTTTTTTTTTAGTTACTTTGGAAAATTTTTTTTTTTTTTAGTTACTTTGGAAAAAAAAATATTTTTTTAGTTACTTTGGAAAAAAAATATTTTTTTAGTTACTTTGGAAAAAAAAATATTTTTTTAGTTATTTTGGAAAAAAAAATATTTTTTTAGTTACTTTGGAAAAAAAAATATTTTTTTAGTTACTTTGGAAAAAAAAATATTTTTTTAGTTACTTTGGAAAAAAATATATTTTTTAGTTACTTTGGAAAAAAAATATTTTTTTAGTTACTTTGGAAAAAAAATTTTTTTTTTAGTTACTTTGGAAAAAAAATATATTTTTTTAGTTTCTTTGGAAAAAAAAATATTTTTTAGTTACTTTGGAAAAAAAAATATTTTTTTAGTTACTTTGGAAAAAAAAATATTTTTTTAGTTACTTTGGAAAAAAATATATTTTTTTAGTTACTTTGGAAAAAAAATATTTTTTTAGTTTCTTTGGGAAAAAAAAAAATTTTTTAGTTACTTTGGAAAAAAAAATATTTTTTTAGTTTCTTTGGAAAAAAAAATATTTTTTTAGTTACTTTGGAAAAAAAAATATTTTTTTAGTTACTTTGGAAAAAAAAAAATTTTTTTAGTTACTTTGGAAAAAAAAAAAATTTTTAGTTTCTTTGGGAAAAAAATTTTTTTTTAGTTACTTTGGAAAAAAAAATATTTTTTTAGTTTCTTTGGGAAAAAAAATATTTTTTTAGTTACTTTGGAAAAAAAAATATTTTTGTTAGTTACTTTGGAAAAAAAATATTTTTTTAGTTACTTTGGAAAAAAAAATATTTTTTTAGTTACTTTGGAAAAAAAATATTTTTGTTAGTTACTTTGGAAAAAAAATATTTTTTTAGTTACTTTGGAAAAAAAAATATTTTTTTAGTTACTTTGGAAAAAAAATATTTTTTTAGTTACTTTGGGAAAAAAAATATTTTTTTAGTTACTTTGGAAAAAAAAATATTTTTTTAGTTACTTTGGGAAAAAAAAAAAATTTTAGTTACTTTGGAAAAAAAAAAATTTTTTTAGTTACTTTGGGGAAAAAAATAATTTTTTAGTTACTTTGGAAAAAAAAAATTTTTTTTAGTTACTTTGGAAAAAAAAATATTTTTTTAGTTTCTTTGGAAAAAAAAAAATTTTTTTAGTTACTTTGGAAAAAAAAAAAATTTTTTAGTTACTTTGGAAAAAAAAATATTTTTTTAGTTTCTTTGGAAATTTTTTTTTTTTTTTAGTTACTTTGGAAAAAAAAATATTTTTTTAGTTACTTTGGAAAAAAAAAAATTTTTTTAGTTACTTTGGAAAAAAAAAAAAATTTTTAGTTACTTTGGAAAAAAAAAAATTTTTTAGTTACTTTGGAAAAAAATATATATTTTTAGTTTCTTTGGAAAAAAAAATATTTTTTTAGTTACTTTGGAAAAAAATATATTTTTTTAGTTACTTTGGAAAAAAAAATATTTTTTTAGTTACTTTGGAAAAAAAAATATTTTTTTAGTTACTTTGGAAAAAAAATATTTTTTTAGTTACTTTGGAAAAAAAAATATTTTTTTAGTTATTTTGGGAAAAAAAATATTTTTTTAGTTACTTTTGGAAAAAAAAAAATTTTTTAGTTACTTTGGAAAAAAATATATTTTTTTAGTTACTTTGGAAAAAAATATATATTTTTAGTTTCTTTGGAAAAAAAAATATTTTTTTAGTTACTTTGGAAAAAAAAATATTTTTTTAGTTACTTTGGAAAAAAAAATATTTTTTTAGTTACTTTGGAAAAAAAAATATTTTTTTAGTTACTTTGGAAAAAAAATATTTTTTTAGTTACTTTGGAAAAAAAAATATTTTTTTAGTTATTTTGGAAAAAAAAATATTTTTTTAGTTACTTTTGGAAAAAAAAATATTTTTTTAGTTTGGAAAAAAAAATATTTTTTTAGTTACTTTGGAAAAAAAATATATTTTTTAGTTTCTTTGGAAAAAAAAAAAAATTTTAGTTACTTTGGAAAAAAAAAATTTTTTTTTGTTTCTTTGGAAAAAAAAATTTTTTTTAGTTACTTTGGAAAAAAATATATTTTTTTAGTTACTTTGGAAAAAAAAATATTTTTTTAGTTTCTTTGGAAAAAAAAATATTTTTTTAGTTACTTTGGGAAAAAAAATATTTTTTTAGTTACTTTGGAAAAAAAAATATTTTTTTAGTTACTTTGGAAAAAAAAATATTTTTTTAGTTACTTTGGAAAAAAAAATATTTTTTTAGTTACTTTGGAAAAAAAAATATTTTTTTAGTTACTTTGGAAAAAAAAATATTTTTTTAGTTACTTTGGAAAAAAATATATTTTTTTAGTTACTTTGGAAAAAAATATATTTTTTTAGTTACTTTGGAAAAAAAAATATTTTTTTAGTTACTTTGGAAAAAAAAATATTTTTTTAGTTACTTTGGAAAAAAAAATATTTTTTAGTTACTTTGGAAAAAAAATATTTTTTTAGTTACTTTGGGAAAAAAAATATTTTTTTAGTTACTTTGGAAAAAAAAATATTTTTTTAGTTACTTTGGAAAAAAAATATTTTTTTAGTTACTTTGGAAAAAAAAATATTTTTTTAGTTTCTTTGGAAAAAAAAATATTTTTTTAGTTACTTTGGAAAAATTTTTTTTTTTTTAGTTACTTTGGAAAAAAAAATATTTTTTTAGTTACTTTGGAAAAAAAAATATTTTTTTAGTTACTTTGGAAAAAAAAATATTTTTTTAGTTACTTTGGAAAAAAAAATATTTTTTTAGTTACTTTGGAAAAAAAAATATTTTTTTAGTTACTTTGGAAAAAAAAATATTTTTTTAGTTACTTTGGAAAAAAAAATATTTTTTAGTTACTTTGGAAAAAAAAATATTTTTTTAGTTACTTTGGGAAAAAAAAAAATTTTTTTAGTTACTTTGGAAAAAAAAATTTTTTTTAGTTACTTTGGAAAAAAAAATATTTTTTTAGTTACTTTGGAAAAAAAAATATTTTTTTAGTTTCTTTGGAAAAAAAAATATTTTTTTAGTTACTTTGGAAAAAAAATATATTTTTTAGTTACTTTGGAAAAAAAAATATTTTTTTAGTTTCTTTGGAAAAAAAAATATTTTTTTAGTTACTTTGGAAAAAAAAATATTTTTTTAGTTTCTTTGGAAAAAATTTTTTTTTTTAGTTACTTTGGAAAAAAAATTATTTTTTTAGTTACTTTGGAAAAAAAAAATTTTTTTTTAGTTACTTTGGAAAAAAAAATATTTTTTTAGTTTCTTTGGAAAAAAAAATATTTTTTTAGTTACTTTGGAAAAAAAAAATTTTTTTTTTTTAGTTACTTTGGAAATTTTTTTTTTTTTTTAGTTACTTTGGAAAAAAAAATATTTTTTTAGTTACTTTGGAAAAAAAATATTTTTTTAGTTACTTTGGAAAAAAAAATATTTTTTTAGTTATTTTGGAAAAAAAAATATTTTTTTAGTTACTTTGGAAAAAAAAATATTTTTTTAGTTACTTTGGAAAAAAAAATATTTTTTTAGTTACTTTGGAAAAAAATATATTTTTTAGTTACTTTGGAAAAAAAATATTTTTTTAGTTACTTTGGAAAAATTTTTTTTTTTTTAGTTACTTTGGAAAAAAAATATATTTTTTTAGTTTCTTTGGAAAAAAAAATATTTTTTAGTTACTTTGGAAAAAAAAATATTTTTTTAGTTACTTTGGAAAAAAAAATATTTTTTTAGTTACTTTGGAAAAAAATATATTTTTTTAGTTACTTTGGAAAAAAAATATTTTTTTAGTTTCTTTGGGAAAAAAAAATTTTTTTTAGTTACTTTGGAAAAAAAAATATTTTTTTAGTTTCTTTGGAAAAAAAAATATTTTTTTAGTTACTTTGGAAAAAAAAATATTTTTTTAGTTACTTTGGAAAAAAAAAATTTTTTTTAGTTACTTTGGAAAAAAAAAAAATTTTTAGTTTCTTTGGGAAAAAAATTTTTTTTTAGTTACTTTGGAAAAAAAAATATTTTTTTAGTTTCTTTGGGAAAAAAAATATTTTTTTAGTTACTTTGGAAAAAAAATATATTTTTGTAGTTACTTTGGAAAAAAAAATATTTTTTTAGTTATTTTGGAAAAAAATATATTTTTTTAGTTACTTTTGGAAAAAAAAATATTTTTTTAGTTACTTTGGAAAAAAAAATATTTTTTTAGTTACTTTGGAAAAAAAATATTTTTTTAGTTACTTTGGAAAAAAAATATTTTTTTAGTTACTTTGGAAAAAAAAATATTTTTTTAGTTACTTTGGGAAAAAAATTTTTTTTTAGTTTCTTTGGAAAAAAAAAATTTTTTTAGTTACTTTGGAAAAAAAAATTTTTTTTTAGTTTCTTTGGAAAAAATTTTTTTTTTAGTTACTTTGGAAAAAAATATATATTTTTAGTTTCTTTGGAAAAAAAAATATTTTTTTAGTTACTTTGGAAAAAAAAATATTTTTTTAGTTACTTTGGAAAAAAAATATTTTTTTAGTTACTTTGGAAAAAAAAATATTTTTTTAGTTACTTTGGAAAAAAAATATTTTTTTAGTTACTTTGGAAAAAAAAATATTTTTTTAGTTACTTTGGAAAAAAAAATATTTTTTTAGTTACTTTGGAAAAAAAAATATTTTTTTAGTTACTTTGGAAAAAAAAATATTTTTTTAGTTACTTTGGAAAAAAAAATATTTTTTTAGTTACTTTGGAAAAAAAAATATTTTTTTAGTTTCTTTGGAAAAAAAAATATTTTTTTAGTTACTTTGGAAAAAAAAATATTTTTTTAGTTACTTTGGAAAAAAAATATTTTTTTAGTTACTTTGGAAAAAAAAATATTTTTTTAGTTACTTTGGAAAAAAAATATTTTTTTAGTTACTTTGGAAAAAAAAATATTTTTTTAGTTACTTTGGAAAAAAAAATATTTTTTTAGTTACTTTGGGAAAAAAAATAATTTTTTAGTTACTTTGGAAAAAAAAATTTTTTTTAGTTACTTTGGGAAAAAAAATATTTTTTTAGTTACTTTGGAAAAAAAAATATTTTTTAGTTACTTTGGAAAAAAAAATATTTTTTTAGTTACTTTGGGAAAAAAAATATATTTTTTAGTTACTTTGGGAAAAAAAATATTTTTTTAGTTTCTTTGGAAAATTTTTTTTTTTTTTAGTTACTTTGGAAAAAAAAATATTTTTTTAGTTACTTTGGAAAAAAAAATATTTTTTTAGTTACTTTGGAAAAAAAAATATTTTTTTAGTTTCTTTGGAAAAAAAAATATTTTTTTAGTTACTTTGGAAAAAAAAATATTTTTTTAGTTACTTTGGAAAAAAAATATTTTTTTAGTTACTTTGGAAAAAAAAATATTTTTTTAGTTACTTTGGAAAAAAAATATTTTTTTAGTTACTTTGGAAAAAAAAATATTTTTTTAGTTACTTTGGAAAAAAAAATATTTTTTTAGTTACTTTGGGAAAAAAAATAATTTTTTAGTTACTTTGGAAAAAAAAAATTTTTTTTAGTTACTTTGGAAAAAAAAATATTTTTTTAGTTACTTTGGAAAAAAAAATATTTTTTTAGTTACTTTGGAAAAAAAAATATTTTTTTAGTTACTTTGGAAAAAAAAATATTTTTTTAGTTACTTTGGAAAAAAAAATATTTTTTTAGTTACTTTGGAAAAAAAAATATTTTTTTAGTTACTTTGGAAAAAAAAAATTTTTTTTAGTTACTTTGGGAAAAAAAATTATTTTTTAGTTACTTTGGAAAAAAAAATATTTTTTTAGTTACTTTGGAAAAAAAAATATTTTTTTAGTTACTTTGGAAAAAAAAATATTTTTTTAGTTACTTTGGAAAAAAAAATATTTTTTTAGTTACTTTGGAAAAAAAATATTTTTTTAGTTACTTTGGAAAAAAAATATTTTTTTAGTTATTTTGGAAAAAAAAATATTTTTTTAGTTACTTTGGAAAAAAAAATATTTTTTTAGTTACTTTGGAAAAAAAATATTTTTTTAGTTACTTTGGAAAAAAAAATATTTTTTTAGTTTCTTTGGAAAAAAATTTTTTTTTTAGTTACTTTGGAAAAAAAATTATTTTTTTAGTTACTTTGGAAAAAAAAAATTTTTTTTAGTTACTTTGGAAAAAAAAATATTTTTTTAGTTTCTTTGGAAAAAAAAATATTTTTTTAGTTACTTTGGAAAAAAAAATTTTTTTTTTTTTAGTTACTTTGGAAATTTTTTTTTTTTTTTAGTTACTTTGGAAAAAAAAATATTTTTTTAGTTACTTTGGAAAAAAAATATTTTTTTAGTTACTTTGGAAAAAAAAATATTTTTTTAGTTATTTTGGAAAAAAAAATATTTTTTTAGTTACTTTGGAAAAAAAAATATTTTTTTAGTTACTTTGGAAAAAAAAATATTTTTTTAGTTACTTTGGAAAAAAATATATTTTTTAGTTACTTTGGAAAAAAAATATTTTTTTAGTTACTTTGGAAAAAATTTTTTTTTTTTAGTTACTTTGGAAAAAAAATATATTTTTTTAGTTTCTTTGGAAAAAAAAATATTTTTTAGTTACTTTGGAAAAAAAAATATTTTTTTAGTTACTTTGGAAAAAAAAATATTTTTTTAGTTACTTTGGAAAAAAATATATTTTTTTAGTTACTTTGGAAAAAAAATATTTTTTTAGTTTCTTTGGGAAAAAAAAATTTTTTTTAGTTACTTTGGAAAAAAAAATATTTTTTTAGTTTCTTTGGAAAAAAAAATATTTTTTTAGTTACTTTGGAAAAAAAAATATTTTTTTAGTTACTTTGGAAAAAAAAAATTTTTTTTAGTTACTTTGGAAAAAAAAAAAAATTTTAGTTTCTTTGGGAAAAAATTTTTTTTTTAGTTACTTTGGAAAAAAAAATATTTTTTTAGTTTCTTTGGGAAAAAAAATATTTTTTTAGTTACTTTGGAAAAAAAATATATTTTTGTAGTTACTTTGGAAAAAAAAATATTTTTTTAGTTATTTTGGAAAAAAATATATTTTTTTAGTTACTTTTGGAAAAAAAAATATTTTTTTAGTTACTTTGGAAAAAAAAATATTTTTTTAGTTACTTTGGAAAAAAAATATTTTTTTAGTTACTTTGGAAAAAAAATATTTTTTTAGTTACTTTGGAAAAAAAAATATTTTTTTAGTTACTTTGGGAAAAAAATTTTTTTTTAGTTTCTTTGGAAAAAAAAAATTTTTTTAGTTACTTTGGAAAAAAAAATTTTTTTTTAGTTTCTTTGG
The DNA here is from genome assembly GCF_949748355.1 of Melanostigma gelatinosum. Taxonomy (NCBI): domain Eukaryota; kingdom Metazoa; phylum Chordata; class Actinopteri; order Perciformes; family Zoarcidae; genus Melanostigma; species Melanostigma gelatinosum. The sequence goes on from NW_027634925.1 coordinate 191,758, forward strand.
AAAAAATTTTTTTTTTAGTTACTTTGGAAAAAAATATATATTTTTAGTTTCTTTGGAAAAAAAAATATTTTTTTAGTTACTTTGGAAAAAAAAATATTTTTTTAGTTACTTTGGAAAAAAAATATTTTTTTAGTTACTTTGGAAAAAAAAATATTTTTTTAGTTACTTTGGAAAAAAAATATTTTTTTAGTTACTTTGGAAAAAAAAATATTTTTTTAGTTACTTTGGAAAAAAAAATATTTTTTTAGTTACTTTGGAAAAAAAAATATTTTTTTAGTTACTTTGGAAAAAAAAATATTTTTTTAGTTACTTTGGAAAAAAAAATATTTTTTTAGTTACTTTGGAAAAAAAAATATTTTTTTAGTTTCTTTGGAAAAAAAAATATTTTTTTAGTTACTTTGGAAAAAAAAATATTTTTTTAGTTACTTTGGAAAAAAAATATTTTTTTAGTTACTTTGGAAAAAAAAATATTTTTTTAGTTACTTTGGAAAGAAAATATTTTTTTAGTTACTTTGGAAAAAAAAATATTTTTTTAGTTACTTTGGAAAAAAAAATATTTTTTTAGTTACTTTGGGAAAAAAAATAATTTTTTAGTTACTTTGGAAAAAAAAATTTTTTTTAGTTACTTTGGGAAAAAAAATATTTTTTTAGTTACTTTGGAAAAAAAAATATTTTTTAGTTACTTTGGAAAAAAAAATATTTTTTTAGTTACTTTGGGAAAAAAAATATTTTTTTTAGTTACTTTGGGAAAAAAAATATTTTTTTAGTTTCTTTGGAAAAATTTTTTTTTTTTTAGTTACTTTGGAAAAAAAAATATTTTTTTAGTTACTTTGGAAAAAAAAATATTTTTTTAGTTACTTTGGAAAAAAAAATATTTTTTTAGTTTCTTTGGAAAAAAAAATATTTTTTTAGTTACTTTGGAAAAAAAAATATTTTTTTAGTTACTTTGGAAAAAAAATATTTTTTTAGTTACTTTGGAAAAAAAAATATTTTTTTAGTTACTTTGGAAAAAAAATATTTTTTTAGTTACTTTGGAAAAAAAAATATTTTTTTAGTTACTTTGGAAAAAAAAATATTTTTTTAGTTACTTTGGGAAAAAAAATAATTTTTTAGTTACTTTGGAAAAAAAAATTTTTTTTAGTTACTTTGGGAAAAAAAATATTTTTTTAGTTACTTTGGAAAAAAAAATATTTTTTTAGTTACTTTGGGAAAAAAAAATTTTTTTAGTTACTTTGGAAAAAAAAATATTTTTTTAGTTACTTTGGAAAAAAAAATATTTTTTTAGTTTCTTTGGAAAAAAAAATATTTTTTTAGTTACTTTGGAAAAAAAAATATTTTTTTAGTTACTTTGGAAAAAAAAATATTTTTTTAGTTACTTTGGAAAAAAAAATATTTTTTTAGTTACTTTGGAAAAAAAAATATTTTTTTAGTTACTTTGGAAAAAAAAATATTTTTTTAGTTACTTTGGAAAAAAAAATATTTTTTTAGTTACTTTGGAAAAAAAAATATTTTTTTAGTTACTTTGGAAAAAAAAATATTTTTTTAGTTACTTTGGAAAAAAAAAATTTTTTTTAGTTACTTTGGAAAAAAAAATATTTTTTTAGTTACTTTGGAAAAAAAAATATTTTTTTAGTTACTTTGGAAAAAAAAAATATTTTTTTAGTTACTTTGGAAAAAAAAATATTTTTTTAGTTACTTTGGAAAAAAAAATATTTTTTTAGTTACTTTGGAAAAAAAAATATTTTTTTAGTTACTTTGGAAAAAAAAATTTTTTTTTAGTTACTTTGGGAAAAAAAATTATTTTTTAGTTACTTTGGAAAAAAAAATATTTTTTTAGTTACTTTGGAAAAAAAAATATTTTTTTAGTTACTTTGGAAAAAAAAATATTTTTTTAGTTACTTTGGAAAAAAAAATATTTTTTTAGTTACTTTGGAAAAAAAATATTTTTTTAGTTACTTTGGAAAAAAAATATTTTTTTAGTTATTTTGGAAAAAAAAATATTTTTTTAGTTACTTTGGAAAAAAAAATATTTTTTTAGTTACTTTGGAAAAAAAAATATTTTTTTAGTTACTTTGGAAAAAAAATATTTTTTTAGTTACTTTGGAAAAAAATTTTTTTTTTAGTTACTTTGGAAAAAAAAATATTTTTTTAGTTACTTTGGAAAAAAAATAATTTTTTAGTTACTTTGGAAAAAAAAAAATTTTTTTAGTTACTTTGGAAAAAAAAATTTTTTTTTAGTTTCTTTGGAAAAAAAATTTTTTTTTAGTTACTTTGGAAAAAAATATATTTTTTTAGTTACTTTGGAAAAAAAAATATTTTTTTAGTTTCTTTGGAAAAAAAAATATTTTTTTAGTTACTTTGGGAAAAAAAATATTTTTTTAGTTACTTTGGAAAAAAATATATTTTTTTAGTTACTTTGGAAAAAAATATTTTTTTTTAGTTACTTTGGAAAAAAAAATATTTTTTTAGTTACTTTGGAAAAAAAAATATTTTTTTAGTTACTTTGGAAAAAAAAATATTTTTTAGTTACTTTGGAAAAAAAATATTTTTTTAGTTACTTTGGGAAAAAAAATATTTTTTTAGTTACTTTGGAAAAAAAATATTTTTTTAGTTTCTTTGGAAAAAAAATATTTTTTTTAGTTACTTTGGAAAAAAAAATATATTTTTAGTTACTTTGGAAAAAAAAATATTTTTGTTAGTTACTTTGGAAAAAAAATATTTTTTTTAGTTACTTTGGAAAAAAAAATATTTTTTTAGTTACTTTGGAAAAAAAATATTTTTTTAGTTACTTTGGGAAAAAAAATATTTTTTTAGTTACTTTGGAAAAAAAAATATTTTTTTAGTTACTTTGGGAAAAAAAAATTTTTTTTAGTTACTTTGGAAAAAAAAAAATTTTTTAGTTACTTTGGAAAAAAAATAATTTTTTAGTTACTTTGGAAAAAAAAATATTTTTTTAGTTACTTTGGAAAAAAAAATATTTTTTTAGTTTCTTTGGAAAAAAAAATATTTTTTTAGTTACTTTGGAAAAAAAAATATTTTTTTAGTTACTTTGGAAAAAAAATATTTTTTTAGTTACTTTGGAAAAAAAAATATTTTTTTAGTTACTTTGGAAAAAAAATATTTTTTTAGTTACTTTGGAAAAAAAAATATTTTTTTAGTTACTTTGGAAAAAAAAATATTTTTTTAGTTACTTTGGGAAAAAAAATAATTTTTTAGTTACTTTGGAAAAAAAAATTTTTTTTAGTTACTTTGGGAAAAAAAATATTTTTTTAGTTACTTTGGAAAAAAAAATATTTTTTAGTTACTTTGGAAAAAAAAATATTTTTTTAGTTACTTTGGGAAAAAAAATATTTTTTTTAGTTACTTTGGGAAAAAAAATATTTTTTTAGTTTCTTTGGAAAAATTTTTTTTTTTTTAGTTACTTTGGAAAAAAAAATATTTTTTTAGTTACTTTGGAAAAAAAAATATTTTTTTAGTTACTTTGGAAAAAAAAATATTTTTTTAGTTTCTTTGGAAAAAAAAATATTTTTTTAGTTACTTTGGAAAAAAAAATATTTTTTTAGTTACTTTGGAAAAAAAATATTTTTTTAGTTACTTTGGAAAAAAAAATATTTTTTTAGTTACTTTGGAAAAAAAATATTTTTTTAGTTACTTTGGAAAAAAAAATATTTTTTTAGTTACTTTGGAAAAAAAAATATTTTTTTAGTTACTTTGGGAAAAAAAATAATTTTTTAGTTACTTTGGAAAAAAAAATTTTTTTTAGTTACTTTGGGAAAAAAAATATTTTTTTAGTTACTTTGGAAAAAAAAATATTTTTTTAGTTACTTTGGGAAAAAAAAATTTTTTTAGTTACTTTGGAAAAAAAAATATTTTTTTAGTTACTTTGGAAAAAAAAATATTTTTTTAGTTTCTTTGGAAAAAAAATATTTTTTTAGTTACTTTGGAAAAAAAAATATTTTTTTAGTTACTTTGGAAAAAAAAATATTTTTTTAGTTACTTTGGAAAAAAAAATATTTTTTTAGTTACTTTGGAAAAAAAAATATTTTTTTAGTTACTTTGGAAAAAAAAATATTTTTTTAGTTACTTTGGAAAAAAAAATATTTTTTTAGTTACTTTGGAAAAAAAAATATTTTTTTAGTTACTTTGGAAAAAAAAAAATTTTTTTAGTTACTTTGGAAAAAAAAATATTTTTTTAGTTACTTTGGAAAAAAAAATATTTTTTTAGTTACTTTGGAAAAAAAAATATTTTTTTAGTTACTTTGGAAAAAAAAATATTTTTTTAGTTACTTTGGAAAAAAAAATATTTTTTTAGTTACTTTGGAAAAAAAAATATTTTTTTAGTTACTTTGGAAAAAAAAATATTTTTTTAGTTACTTTGGAAAAAAAATTTTTTTTTTAGTTACTTTGGGAAAAAAAATTATTTTTTAGTTACTTTGGAAAAAAAAATATTTTTTTAGTTACTTTGGAAAAAAAAATATTTTTTTAGTTACTTTGGAAAAAAAAATATTTTTTTAGTTACTTTGGAAAAAAAAATATTTTTTTAGTTACTTTGGAAAAAAAAATATTTTTTTAGTTACTTTGGAAAAAAAATATTTTTTTAGTTACTTTGGAAAAAAAATATTTTTTTAGTTATTTTGGAAAAAAAAATATTTTTTTAGTTACTTTGGAAAAAAAAATATTTTTTTAGTTACTTTGGAAAAAAAAATATTTTTTTAGTTACTTTGGAAAAAAAATATTTTTTTAGTTACTTTGGAAAAAATTTTTTTTTTTAGTTACTTTGGAAAAAAAAATATTTTTTTAGTTACTTTGGAAAAAAAATAATTTTTTAGTTACTTTGGAAAAAAAAAATTTTTTTTAGTTACTTTGGAAAAAAAAAATTTTTTTTAGTTTCTTTGGAAAAAAAATTTTTTTTTAGTTACTTTGGAAAAAAATATATTTTTTTAGTTACTTTGGAAAAAAAAATATTTTTTTAGTTTCTTTGGAAAAAAAAATATTTTTTTAGTTACTTTGGGAAAAAAAATATTTTTTTAGTTACTTTGGAAAAAAATATATTTTTTTAGTTACTTTGGAAAAAAATATTTTTTTTTAGTTACTTTGGAAAAAAAAATATTTTTTTAGTTACTTTGGAAAAAAAAATATTTTTTTAGTTACTTTGGAAAAAAAAATATTTTTTAGTTACTTTGGAAAAAAAATATTTTTTTAGTTACTTTGGGAAAAAAAATATTTTTTTAGTTACTTTGGAAAAAAAAATATTTTTTTAGTTTCTTTGGAAAAAAAATATTTTTTTTAGTTACTTTGGAAAAAAAAATATATTTTTAGTTACTTTGGAAAAAAAAATATTTTTGTTAGTTACTTTGGAAAAAAAATATTTTTTTTAGTTACTTTGGAAAAAAAAATATTTTTTTAGTTACTTTGGAAAAAAAATATTTTTTTAGTTACTTTGGGAAAAAAAATATTTTTTTAGTTACTTTGGAAAAAAAAATATTTTTTTAGTTACTTTGGGAAAAAAAAATTTTTTTTAGTTACTTTGGAAAAAAAAAAAATGTTTTAGTTACTTTGGGAAAAAAAATAATTTTTTAGTTACTTTGGAAAAAAAAAAATTTTTTTAGTTACTTTGGAAAAAAAAATATTTTTTTAGTTTCTTTGGAAAAAAAAATATTTTTTTAGTTACTTTGGAAAAAAAAATTTTTTTTAGTTACTTTGGAAAAAAAAATATTTTTTTAGTTTCTTTGGAAAAAATTTTTTTTTTTTAGTTACTTTGGAAAAAAAAATATTTTTTTAGTTACTTTGGAAAAAAAAAAAATTTTTTAGTTACTTTGGAAAAAAAAAAAATTTTTTAGTTACTTTGGAAAAAAAAAAAAATTTTTAGTTACTTTGGAAAAAAAAATATATTTTTAGTTTCTTTGGAAAAAAAAATATTTTTTTAGTTACTTTGGAAAAAAAAATATTTTTTTAGTTACTTTGGAAAAAAAAATATTTTTTTAGTTACTTTGGAAAAAAAAATATTTTTTTAGTTACTTTGGAAAAAAATATTTTTTTAGTTACTTTGGAAAAAAAAATATTTTTTTAGTTATTTTGGAAAAAAATTTTTTTTTTTAGTTACTTTTGGAAAAAAAAATATTTTTTTAGTTACTTTGGAAAAAAATATATTTTTTTAGTTACTTTGGAAAAAAATATATATTTTTAGTTTCTTTGGAAAAAAAAATATTTTTTTAGTTACTTTGGAAAAAAAAATATTTTTTTAGTTACTTTGGAAAAAAAAATATTTTTTTAGTTACTTTGGAAAAAAAAATATTTTTTTAGTTACTTTGGAAAAAAAATATTTTTTTAGTTACTTTGGAAAAAAAAATATTTTTTTAGTTATTTTGGAAAAAAAAATATTTTTTTAGTTACTTTTGGAAAAAAAAATATTTTTTTAGTTACTTTGGAAAAAAAAATATTTTTTTAGTTACTTTGGAAAAAAAATATTTTTTTTAGTTTCTTTGGAAAAAAAAAATTTTTTTAGTTACTTTGGAAAAAAATTTTTTTTTTTAGTTTCTTTGGAAAAAAAAAATTTTTTTAGTTACTTTGGAAAAAAATATATTTTTTTAGTTACTTTGGAAAAAAAAATATTTTTTTAGTTTCTTTGGAAAAAAAAATATTTTTTTAGTTACTTTGGGAAAAAAAATATTTTTTTAGTTACTTTGGAAAAAAAAAATTTTTTTAGTTACTTTGGAAAAAAAAATATTTTTTTAGTTACTTTGGAAAAAAATATATTTTTTTAGTTACTTTGGAAAAAAATATTTTTTTTTAGTTACTTTGGAAAAAAAAATATTTTTTTAGTTACTTTGGAAAAAAAAATATTTTTTTAGTTACTTTGGAAAAAAAAATATTTTTTAGTTACTTTGGAAAAAAAAATATTTTTTTAGTTACTTTGGGAAAAAAAAATATTTTTTTAGTTACTTTGGAAAAAAATATATTTTTTTAGTTACTTTGGAAAAAAATATATATTTTTAGTTACTTTGGAAAAAAAAATATTTTTTTAGTTACTTTGGAAAAAAAAATATTTTTTTAGTTACTTTGGAAAAAAAAATATTTTTTTAGTTACTTTGGAAAAAAAAATATTTTTTTAGTTACTTTGGAAAAAAAATATTTTTTTAGTTACTTTGGAAAAAAAAATATTTTTTTAGTTATTTTGGAAAAAAAAATATTTTTTTAGTTACTTTTGGAAAAAAAAATATTTTTTTAGTTACTTTGGAAAAAAAAATATTTTTTTAGTTACTTTGGAAAAAAAATATATTTTTTAGTTTCTTTGGAAAAAAAAAAAAATTTTAGTTACTTTGGAAAAAAAAATTTTTTTTTAGTTTCTTTGGAAAAAAAAATTTTTTTAGTTACTTTGGAAAAAAATATATTTTTTTAGTTACTTTGGAAAAAAAAATATTTTTTTAGTTTCTTTGGAAAAAAAAATATTTTTTTAGTTACTTTGGGAAACAAAATATTTTTTTAGTTACTTTGGAAAAAAAAATATTTTTTTAGTTACTTTGGAAAAAAAAATATTTTTTTAGTTACTTTGGAAAAAAATATATTTTTTTAGTTACTTTGGAAAAAAATATTTTTTTTTAGTTACTTTGGAAAAAAAAATATTTTTTTAGTTACTTTGGAAAAAAAAATATTTTTTTAGTTACTTTGGAAAAAAAAATATTTTTTAGTTACTTTGGAAAAAAAAATATTTTTTTAGTTACTTTGGGAAAAAAAATATTTTTTTAGTTACTTTGGAAAAAAAAATATTTTTTTAGTTTCTTTGGAAAAAAAATATTTTTTTTAGTTACTTTGGAAAAAAGAATATTTTTTTAGTTACTTTGGAAAAAAAAATATTTTTTTAGTTACTTTGGAAAAAAAAATATTTTTTTAGTTTCTTTGGAAAAAAAAAAAATTTTTTAGTTACTTTGGAAAAAAAAAAAAATTTTTAGTTACTTTGGAAAAAAAATATTTTTTTAGTTACTTTGGAAAAAAAAATATTTTTTTAGTTACTTTGGAAAAAAAAATATTTTTTTAGTTTCTTTGGAAAAAAAATATTTTTTTTAGTTACTTTGGAAAAAAGAATATTTTTTTAGTTACTTTGGAAAAAAAAATATTTTTTTAGTTACTTTGGAAAAAAAAATATTTTTTTAGTTTCTTTGGAAAAAAAAATATTTTTTTAGTTACTTTGGAAAAAAAAAAATTTTTTAGTTACTTTGGAAAAAAAATATTTTTTTAGTTACTTTGGAAAAAAAAAAAAATTTTTAGTTACTTTGGAAAAAAAATATTTTTTTAGTTACTTTGGGAAAAAAAATATTTTTTTAGTTACTTTGGGAAAAAAAATAATTTTTTAGTTACTTTGGAAAAAAAAAATTTTTTTAGTTACTTTGGAAAAAAAAATTTTTTTTTAGTTTCTTTGGAAAAAAAAAATTTTTTTTAGTTACTTTGGAAAAAAAATATTTTTTTAGTTACTTTGGGAAAAAAAATATTTTTTTAGTTACTTTGGAAAAAAAAATATTTTTTTAGTTACTTTGGGAAAAAAAAATTTTTTTTAGTTACTTTGGAAAAAAAAAATTTTTTTTAGTTACTTTGGGAAAAAAAATAATTTTTTAGTTACTTTGGAAAAAAAAAAATTTTTTTAGTTACTTTGGAAAAAAAAATATTTTTTTAGTTTCTTTGGAAAAAAAAATATTTTTTTAGTTACTTTGGAAAAAAAAAAAATTTTTTAGTTACTTTGGAAAAAAAAATATTTTTTTAGTTTCTTTGGAAAATTTTTTTTTTTTTTAGTTACTTTGGAAAAAAAAATATTTTTTTAGTTACTTTGGAAAAAAAAAAAAATTTTTAGTTACTTTGGAAAAAAAAAATTTTTTTAGTTTCTTTGGAAAAAAAAATATTTTTTTAGTTACTTTGGAAAAAAAAATATTTTTTTAGTTACTTTGGAAAAAAAAATATTTTTTTAGTTACTTTGGAAAAAAAAATATTTTTTTAGTTACTTTGGAAAAAAATATTTTTTTAGTTACTTTGGAAAAAAAAATATTTTTTTAGTTATTTTGGAAAAAAATTTTTTTTTTTAGTTACTTTTGGAAAAAAAAATATTTTTTTAGTTACTTTGGAAAAAAATATATTTTTTTAGTTACTTTGGAAAAAAATATATATTTTTAGTTTCTTTGGAAAAAAAAATATTTTTTTAGTTACTTTGGAAAAAAAAATATTTTTTTAGTTACTTTGGAAAAAAAAATATTTTTTTAGTTACTTTGGAAAAAAAAATATTTTTTTAGTTACTTTGGAAAAAAAATATTTTTTTAGTTACTTTGGAAAAAAAAATATTTTTTTAGTTATTTTGGAAAAAAAAATATTTTTTTAGTTACTTTTGGAAAAAAAAATATTTTTTTAGTTTCTTTGGAAAAAAAAAATTTTTTTTAGTTACTTTGGAAAAAAAATATTTTTTTAGTTACTTTGGGAAAAAAAATATTTTTTTAGTTACTTTGGAAAAAAAAATATTTTTTTAGTTACTTTGGGAAAAAAAAAATTTTTTTAGTTACTTTGGAAAAAAAAAATTTTTTTTAGTTACTTTGGGAAAAAAAATAATTTTTTAGTTACTTTGGAAAAAAAAAAATTTTTTTAGTTACTTTGGAAAAAAAAATATTTTTTTAGTTTCTTTGGAAAAAAAAATATTTTTTTAGTTACTTTGGAAAAAAAAAAAATTTTTTAGTTACTTTGGAAAAAAAAATATTTTTTTAGTTTCTTTGGAAAATTTTTTTTTTTTTTAGTTACTTTGGAAAAAAAAATATTTTTTTAGTTACTTTGGAAAAAAAAAAATTTTTTTAGTTACTTTGGAAAAAAAAAATTTTTTTAGTTTCTTTGGAAAAAAAAATATTTTTTTAGTTACTTTGGAAAAAAAAATATTTTTTTAGTTACTTTGGAAAAAAAAATATTTTTTTAGTTACTTTGGAAAAAAAAATATTTTTTTAGTTACTTTGGAAAAAAATATTTTTTTAGTTACTTTGGAAAAAAAAATATTTTTTTAGTTATTTTGGAAAAAAAAATTTTTTTTTAGTTACTTTTGGAAAAAAAAATATTTTTTTAGTTACTTTGGAAAAAAATATATTTTTTTAGTTACTTTGGAAAAAAATATATATTTTTAGTTTCTTTGGAAAAAAAAATATTTTTTTAGTTACTTTGGAAAAAAAAATATTTTTTTAGTTACTTTGGAAAAAAAATATTTTTTTAGTTACTTTGGAAAAAAAAATATTTTTTTAGTTACTTTGGAAAAAAAATATTTTTTTAGTTACTTTGGAAAAAAAAATATTTTTTTAGTTATTTTGGAAAAAAAAATATTTTTTTAGTTACTTTTGGAAAAAAAAATATTTTTTTAGTTACTTTGGAAAAAAAAATATTTTTTTAGTTACTTTGGAAAAAAAATATTTTTTTTAGTTTCTTTGGAAAAAAAAAAATTTTTTAGTTACTTTGGAAAAAAAAATTTTTTTTTAGTTTCTTTGGAAAAAAAAATTTTTTTTAGTTACTTTGGAAAAAAATATATTTTTTTAGTTACTTTGGAAAAAAAAATATTTTTTTAGTTTCTTTGGAAAAAAATATATTTTTTTAGTTACTTTGGGAAAAAAAATATTTTTTTAGTTACTTTGGAAAAAAAATATTTTTTTAGTTACTTTGGAAAAAAAAATATTTTTTTAGTTACTTTGGAAAAAAATATATTTTTTTAGTTACTTTGGAAAAAAATATTTTTTTTTAGTTACTTTGGAAAAAAAAATATTTTTTTAGTTACTTTGGAAAAAAAAATATTTTTTTAGTTACTTTGGAAAAAAAAATATTTTTTAGTTACTTTGGAAAAAAAAATATTTTTTTAGTTACTTTGGGAAAAAAAAATATTTTTTTAGTTACTTTGGAAAAAAATATATTTTTTTAGTTACTTTGGAAAAAAATATATATTTTTAGTTACTTTGGAAAAAAAAATATTTTTTTAGTTACTTTGGAAAAAAAAATATTTTTTTAGTTACTTTGGAAAAAAAAATATTTTTTTAGTTACTTTGGAAAAAAAAATATTTTTTTAGTTACTTTGGAAAAAAAATATTTTTTTAGTTACTTTGGAAAAAAAAAATATTTTTTTAGTTATTTTGGAAAAAAAAATATTTTTTTAGTTACTTTTGGAAAAAAAAATATTTTTTTAGTTACTTTGGAAAAAAAAATATTTTTTTAGTTACTTTGGAAAAAAAATATATTTTTTAGTTTCTTTGGAAAAAAAAAAAAATTTTAGTTACTTTGGAAAAAAAAATTTTTTTTTAGTTTCTTTGGAAAAAAAATTTTTTTTAGTTACTTTGGAAAAAAATATATTTTTTTAGTTACTTTGGAAAAAAAAATATTTTTTTAGTTTCTTTGGAAAAAAAAATATTTTTTTAGTTACTTTGGGAAAAAAAATATTTTTTTAGTTACTTTGGAAAAAAAAATATTTTTTTAGTTACTTTGGAAAAAAAAATATTTTTTTAGTTACTTTGGAAAAAAATATATTTTTTTAGTTACTTTGGAAAAAAATATTTTTTTTTAGTTACTTTGGAAAAAAAAATATTTTTTTAGTTACTTTGGAAAAAAAAATATTTTTTTAGTTACTTTGGAAAAAAAAATATTTTTTAGTTACTTTGGAAAAAAAAATATTTTTTTAGTTACTTTGGGAAAAAAAATATTTTTTTAGTTACTTTGGAAAAAAAAATATTTTTTTAGTTTCTTTGGAAAAAAAATATTTTTTTTAGTTACTTTGGAAAAAAGAATATTTTTTTAGTTACTTTGGAAAAAAAAATATTTTTTTAGTTACTTTGGAAAAAAAAATATTTTTTTAGTTTCTTTGGAAAAAAAAAATATTTTTTAGTTACTTTGGAAAAAAAAAAATTTTTTTAGTTACTTTGGAAAAAAAATATTTTTTTAGTTACTTTGGAAAAAAAAATATTTTTTTAGTTACTTTGGAAAAAAAAATATTTTTTTAGTTTCTTTGGAAAAAAAATATTTTTTTTAGTTACTTTGGAAAAAAGAATATTTTTTTAGTTACTTTGGAAAAAAAAATATTTTTTTAGTTACTTTGGAAAAAAAAATATTTTTTTAGTTTCTTTGGAAAAAAAAATATTTTTTTAGTTACTTTGGAAAAAAAAATATTTTTTTAGTTACTTTGGAAAAAAAATATTTTTTTAGTTACTTTGGGAAAAAAAATATTTTTTTAGTTACTTTGGGAAAAAAAATAATTTTTTAGTTACTTTGGAAAAAAAAAATTTTTTTAGTTACTTTGGAAAAAAAAAATTTTTTTTAGTTTCTTTGGAAAAAAAAAAATTTTTTTAGTTACTTTGGAAAAAAAAAAATTTTTTTAGTTACTTTGGAAAAAAAAATATTTTTTTAGTTTCTTTGGAAAAAAAATTTTTTTTTTAGTTACTTTGGAAAAAAAAATATTTTTTTAGTTACTTTGGAAAAAAAATTTTTTTTTTAGTTACTTTGGAACAAAAAAATTTTTTTTAGTTACTTTGGAAAAAAAAAAAATTTTTTAGTTACTTTGGAAAAAAAAATATATTTTTAGTTTCTTTGGAAAAAAAAATATTTTTTTAGTTACTTTGGAAAAAAAAATATTTTTTTAGTTACTTTGGAAAAAAAAATATTTTTTTAGTTACTTTGGAAAAAAAAATATTTTTTTAGTTACTTTGGAAAAAAAATATTTTTTTAGTTACTTTGGAAAAAAAAATATTTTTTTAGTTATTTTGGAAAAAAAAATATTTTTTTAGTTACTTTTGGAAAAAAAATATTTTTTTAGTTACTTTGGAAAAAAAATATTTTTTTAGTTACTTTGGAAAAAAAATATTTTTTTAGTTACTTTGGAAAAAAAAATATTTTTTTAGTTACTTTGGGAAAAAAAATATTTTTTTAGTTACTTTGGAAAAAAAAATATTTTTTTAGTTTCTTTGGAAAAAAAAATATTTTTTTAGTTACTTTGGAAAAAAAATATTTTTTTAGTTACTTTGGAAAAAAAAATATTTTTTTAGTTATTTTGGAAAAAAAAATATTTTTTTAGTTACTTTTGGAAAAAAAATATTTTTTTAGTTACTTTGGAAAAAAAATATTTTTTTAGTTACTTTGGGAAAAAAAATATTTTTTTAGTTACTTTGGAAAAAAAAATATTTTTTTAGTTTCTTTGGAAAAAAAAAAAAATTTTAGTTACTTTGGAAAAAAAAATATTTTTTTAGTTACTTTGGAAAAAAAAATATTTTTTTAGTTTCTTTGGAAAAAAAAATATTTTTTAGTTACTTTGGAAAATTTTTTTTTTTTTTAGTTACTTTGGAAAACAAAATATTTTTTTAGTTACTTTGGAAAAAAAAATATTTTTTTAGTTACTTTGGAAAAAAAAATATTTTTTTAGTTACTTTGGAAAAAAAAATATTTTTTTAGTTACTTTGGAAAAAAAAATATTTTTTTAGTTACTTTGGAAAAAAAAATATTTTTTTAGTTACTTTGGAAAAAAAAATATTTTTTAGTTACTTTGGAAAAAAATTTTTTTTTTCAGTTACTTTGGAAAAAAAAAATTTTTTAGTTACTTTGGAAAAAAAAAAATTTTTTTAGTTACTTTGGAAAAAAAAATATTTTTTTAGTTTCTTTGGAAAAAAAAATATGTTTTAGTTACTTTGGAAAAAAAAATATTTTTTTAGTTACTTTGGAAAAAAAAATATTTTTTTAGTTTCTTTGGAAAAAAAAATATTTTTTAGTTACTTTGGAAAAAAAAATATTTTTTTAGTTACTTTGGAAAAAAAAATATTTTTTTAGTTTCTTTGGAAAAAAAAAAAAATTTTAGTTACTTTGGAAAAAAAAATATTTTTTTAGTTACTTTGGAAAAAAAAATATTTTTTTAGTTTCTTTGGAAAAAAAAATATTTTTTAGTTACTTTGGAAAATTTTTTTTTTTTTTAGTTACTTTGGAAAACAAAATATTTTTTTAGTTACTTTGGAAAAAAAAATATTTTTTTAGTTACTTTGGAAAAAAAAATATTTTTTTAGTTACTTTGGAAAAAAAAATATTTTTTTAGTTACTTTGGAAAAAAAAATATTTTTTTAGTTACTTTGGAAAAAAAAATATTTTTTTAGTTACTTTGGAAAAAAAAATATTTTTTAGTTACTTTGGAAAAAAAATTTTTTTTTCAGTTACTTTGGAAAAAAAAAATTTTTTAGTTACTTTGGAAAAAAAAAATTTTTTTTAGTTACTTTGGAAAAAAAAATATTTTTTTAGTTTCTTTGGAAAAAAAAATATTTTTTAGTTACTTTGGAAAAAAAAATATTTTTTTAGTTACTTTGGAAAAAAAAATATTTTTTTAGTTTCTTTGGAAAAAAAAATATTTTTTAGTTACTTTGGAAAAAAAAATATTTTTTTAGTTACTTTGGAAAAAAAAATATTTTTTTAGTTTCTTTGGAAAAAAAAATATTTTTTTAGTTACTTTGGAAAAAAAATATTTTTTTAGTTATTTTGGAAAAAAAAATATTTTTTTAGTTACTTTGGAAAAAAAAATATTTTTTTAGTTACTTTGGAAAAAAAAATATTTTTTTAGTTACTTTGGAAAAAAAATATTTTTTTAGTTACTTTGGAAAAAAAATATTTTTTTAGTTACTTTGGAAAAAAAAATATTTTTTTAGTTACTTTGGAAAAAAAAATATTTTTTTAGTTACTTTGGAAAAAAAAATATTTTTTTAGTTTCTTTGGAAAAAAAATATTTTTTCAGTTACTTTGGAAAAAAAAATATTTTTTTAGTTACTTTGGAAAAAAAATATTTTTTTAGTTACTTTGGAAAAAAAAATATTTTTTTAGTTACTTTGGAAAAAAAAATATTTTTTTAGTTACTTTGGAAAAAAAAATATTTTTTTAGTTACTTTGGGAAAAAAAATATTTTTTTAGTTACTTTGGAAAAAAAAATATTTTTTTAGTTACTTTGGGAAAAAAAATAATTTTTTAGTTACTTTGGAAAAAAAAAATTTTTTTTAGTTACTTTGGGAAAAAAAATATTTTTTTAGTTTCTTTGGAAAAAAAAATATTTTTTTAGTTACTTTGGAAAAAAAATATTTTTTTTAGTTACTTTGGAAAAAAAAATATTTTTTTAGTTACTTTGGAAAAAAAAATGTTTTAGTTACTTTGGAAAAAAAAAAAAATTTTTAGTTACTTTGGAAAAAAAAATATATTTTTAGTTTCTTTGGAAAAAAAATATTTTTTTAGTTACTTTGGAAAAAAAAATATTTTTTTAGTTACTTTGGAAAAAAAAATATTTTTTTAGTTACTTTGGAAAAAAAAATATTTTTTTAGTTACTTTGGAAAAAAAATATTTTTTTAGTTACTTTGGAAAAAAATATATTTTTTTAGTTATTTTGGAAAAAAAATATTTTTTTAGTTACTTTTGGAAAAAAAAATATTTTTTTAGTTACTTTGGAAAAAAAAATATTTTTTTAGTTACTTTGGAAAAAAAATATTTTTTTAGTTACTTTGGAAAAAAAATATTTTTTTAGTTACTTTGGAAAAAAAAATATTTTTTTAGTTACTTTGGAAAAAAAAATATTTTTTTAGTTACTTTGGGAAAAAAAATATTTTTTTAGTTACTTTGGAAAAAAAAAATTTTTTTAGTTTCTTTGGAAAAAAAAAATTTTTTTAGTTACTTTGGAAAAAAAAATATTTTTTTAGTTTCTTTGGAAAAAAAAATATTTTTTTAGTTACTTTGGAAAAAAAAATATTTTTTTAGTTACTTTGGAAAAAAAAAAAAATTTTTAGTTACTTTGGAAAAAAAAAAATTTTTTTAGTTACTTTGGAAAAAAAAAAATTTTTTTAGTTACTTTGGAAAAAAATATTTTTTTTAGTTACTTTGGAAAAAAAAATATTTTTTTAGTTACTTTGGAAAAAAAAATATTTTTTTAGTTACTTTGGAAAAAAAAATATTTTTTTAGTTACTTTGGAAAAAAAAATATTTTTTAGTTACTTTGGAAAAAAAAATATTTTTTTAGTTACTTTGGGAAAAAAAAATTTTTTTTAGTTACTTTGGAAAAAAAAATATTTTTTTAGTTACTTTGGAAAAAAAAATATTTTTTTAGTTTCTTTGGAAAAAAATATATTTTTTTAGTTACTTTGGAAAAAAAAAATTTTTTTTAGTTACTTTGGAAAAAAAAATATTTTTTTAGTTTCTTTGGAAAAAAAAAAAATTTTTTAGTTACTTTGGAAAAAAAAATATTTTTTTAGTTTCTTTGGAAAAAAAAATTTTTTTTAGTTACTTTGGAAAAAAAAATTTTTTTTTAGTTACTTTGGAAAAAAAAAATTTTTTTTTAGTTACTTTGGAAAAAAAAATATTTTTTTTGTTTCTTTGGAAAAAAAAATATTTTTTTAGTTACTTTGGAAAAAAAAAATTTTTTTTAGTTACTTTGGAAAAAAAAAATTTTTTTTAGTTACTTTGGAAAAAAAAATATTTTTTTAGTTATTTTGGAAAAAAAAATATTTTTTTAGTTACTTTGGAAAAAAAAATATTTTTTTAGTTACTTTGGAAAAAAAAATATTTTTTTAGTTACTTTGGAAAAAAAATATTTTTTTAGTTACTTTGGAAAAAAAATATTTTTTTAGTTACTTTGGAAAAAATTTTTTTTTTTTAGTTACTTTGGAAAAAAAAATATTTTTTTAGTTTCTTTGGAAAAAAAAATATTTTTTAGTTACTTTGGAAAAAAAAATATTTTTTTAGTTACTTTGGAAAAAAAAATATTTTTTTAGTTACTTTGGAAAAAAAAATATTTTTTTAGTTACTTTGGAAAAAAAAATTTTTTTTAGTTACTTTGGAAAAAAAATTTTTTTTTTAGTTACTTTGGAAAAAAAATTTTTTTTTTAGTTATTTTGGAAAAAAATATATTTTTTTAGTTACTTTGGAAAAAAAAATATTTTTTTAGTTACTTTGGAAAAAAAATATTTTTTTAGTTACTTTGGAAAAAAAATATTTTTTTAGTTATTTTGGAAAAAAAAATATTTTTTTAGTTACTTTGGAAAAAAAAATATTTTTTTAGTTACTTTGGAAAAAAAATATTTTTTTAGTTACTTTGGAAAAAAAAAAATTTTTTTAGTTACTTTGGAAAAAAAAAATATTTTTTTAGTTACTTTGGGAAAAAAAAAAATTTTTTAGTTACTTTGGAAAAAAAAAAATTTTTTTAGTTACTTTGGAAAAAAAAATATTTTTTTAGTTTCTTTGGAAAAAAAAAAAATTTTTAGTTACTTTGGAAAAAATTTTTTTTTTTTAGTTACTTTGGAAAAAAAAATATTTTTTTAGTTTCTTTGGAAAAAAAAAAATTTTTTAGTTACTTTGGAAAAAAAAATATTTTTTTAGTTTCTTTGGAAAAAAAATTTTTTTTAGTTTCTTTGGAAAAAATTTTTTTTTTTAGTTTCTTTGGGAAAAAAAATATTTTTTTAGTTACTTTGGAAAAAAAATATATTTTTTTAGTTACTTTGGAAAAAAAAATATTTTTTTAGTTATTTTGGAAAAAAAAATATTTTTTTAGTTACTTTTGGAAAAAAAAATATTTTTTTAGTTACTTTGGAAAAAAATATATTTTTTTAGTTACTTTGGAAAAAAAAATATTTTTTTAGTTATTTTGGAAAAAAAAATATTTTTTTAGTTACTTTTGGAAAAAAAATATTTTTTTAGTTACTTTGGAAAAAAAATATTTTTTTAGTTACTTTGGGAAAAAAAATATTTTTTTAGTTACTTTGGAAAAAAAAATATTTTTTTAGTTACTTTGGAAAAAAAAATATTTTTTTAGTTACTTTGGAAAAAAAAATATTTTTTTAGTTACTTTGGAAAAAAAATATTTTTTTAGTTACTTTGGAAAAAAAAATATTTTTTAGTTACTTTGGAAAAAAAATTTTTTTTTCAGTTACTTTGGAAAAAAAAAATTTTTTAGTTACTTTGGAAAAAAAAAATTTTTTTTAGTTACTTTGGAAAAAAAAAATATTTTTTTAGTTTCTTTGGAAAAAAAAATATTTTTTAGTTACTTTGGAAAAAAAATATTTTTTTAGTTACTTTGGAAAAAAAAATATTTTTTTAGTTTCTTTGGAAAAAAAAATATTTTTTAGTTACTTTGGAAAAAAAAATATTTTTTTAGTTACTTTGGAAAAAAAAATATTTTTTTAGTTTCTTTGGAAAAAAATATATTTTTTTAGTTACTTTGGAAAAAAAATATTTTTTTAGTTATTTTGGAAAAAAAAATATTTTTTTAGTTACTTTGGAAAAAAAAATATTTTTTTAGTTACTTTGGAAAAAAAAATATTTTTTTAGTTACTTTGGAAAAAAAATATTTTTTTAGTTACTTTGGAAAAAAAATATTTTTTTAGTTACTTTGGAAAAAAAAATATTTTTTTAGTTACTTTGGAAAAAAAAATATTTTTTTAGTTACTTTGGAAAAAAAAATATTTTTTTAGTTTCTTTGGAAAAAAAATATTTTTTCAGTTACTTTGGAAAAAAAAATATTTTTTTAGTTACTTTGGAAAAAAAATATTTTTTTAGTTACTTTGGAAAAAAAAATATTTTTTTAGTTACTTTGGAAAAAAAAATATTTTTTTAGTTACTTTGGAAAAAAAAATATTTTTTTAGTTACTTTGGGAAAAAAAATATTTTTTTAGTTACTTTGGAAAAAAAAATATTTTTTTAGTTACTTTGGGAAAAAAAATAATTTTTTAGTTACTTTGGAAAAAAAAAATTTTTTTTAGTTACTTTGGGAAAAAAAATATTTTTTTAGTTTCTTTGGAAAAAAAAATATTTTTTTAGTTACTTTGGAAAAAAAATATTTTTTTTAGTTACTTTGGAAAAAAAAATATTTTTTTAGTTACTTTGGAAAAAAAAATGTTTTAGTTACTTTGGAAAAAAAAAAATTGTTTTAGTTACTTTGGAAAAAAAAATATTTTTTTAGTTTCTTTGGAAAAAAAAATATTTTTTTAGTTACTTTGGAAAAAAAAAAATTTTTTTAGTTACTTTGGAAAAAAAAATATATTTTTAGTTTCTTTGGAAAAAAAAATATTTTTTTAGTTACTTTGGAAAAAAAAATATTTTTTTAGTTACTTTGGAAAAAAAATTATTTTTTTAGTTACTTTGGAAAAAAAAATATTTTTTTAGTTACTTTGGAAAAAAAATATTTTTTTAGTTACTTTGGAAAAAAATATATTTTTTTAGTTATTTTGGAAAAAAAATATTTTTTTAGTTACTTTTGGAAAAAAAAATATTTTTTTAGTTACTTTGGAAAAAAAAATATTTTTTTAGTTACTTTGGAAAAAAAATATTTTTTTAGTTACTTTGGAAAAAAAATATTTTTTTAGTTACTTTGGAAAAAAAAATATTTTTTTAGTTACTTTGGAAAAAAAAATATTTTTTTAGTTACTTTGGGAAAAAAAATATTTTTTTAGTTACTTTGGAAAAAAAAATTTTTTTTTAGTTTCTTTGGAAAAAAAAAAATTTTTTAGTTACTTTGGAAAAAAAAATATTTTTTTAGTTTCTTTGGAAAAAAAAATATTTTTTTAGTTACTTTGGAAAAAAAAATATTTTTTTAGTTACTTTGGAAAAAAAAAAAAATTTTTAGTTACTTTGGAAAAAAAAAAATTTTTTTAGTTACTTTGGAAAAAAAAAAATTTTTTTAGTTACTTTGGAAAAAAATATATTTTTTAGTTACTTTGGAAAAAAAAATATTTTTTTAGTTACTTTGGAAAAAAAAATATTTTTTTAGTTACTTTGGAAAAAAAAATATTTTTTTAGTTACTTTGGAAAAAAAATATTTTTTAGTTACTTTGGAAAAAAAAATATTTTTTTAGTTACTTTGGGAAAAAAAAATTTTTTTTAGTTACTTTGGAAAAAAAAATATTTTTTTAGTTACTTTGGAAAAAAAAATATTTTTTTAGTTTCTTTGGAAAAAAATATATTTTTTTAGTTACTTTGGAAAAAAAAAATTTTTTTTAGTTACTTTGGAAAAAAAAATATTTTTTTAGTTTCTTTGGAAAAAAAAAAATTTTTTTAGTTACTTTGGAAAAAAAAATATTTTTTTAGTTTCTTTGGAAAAAAAAATTTTTTTTAGTTACTTTGGAAAAAAAAAATTTTTTTTAGTTACTTTGGAAAAAAAAAATTTTTTTTTTAGTTACTTTGGAAAAAAAAATATTTTTTTTGTTTCTTTGGAAAAAAAAATATTTTTTTAGTTACTTTGGAAAAAAAAAATTTTTTTTAGTTACTTTGGAAAAAAAAAATTTTTTTTAGTTACTTTGGAAAAAAAAATATTTTTTTAGTTATTTTGGAAAAAAAAATATTTTTTTAGTTACTTTGGAAAAAAAAATATTTTTTTAGTTACTTTGGAAAAAAAAATATTTTTTTAGTTACTTTGGAAAAAAAATATTTTTTTAGTTACTTTGGAAAAAAAATATTTTTTTAGTTACTTTGGAAAAAATTTTTTTTTTTTTAGTTACTTTGGAAAAAAAAATATTTTTTTAGTTTCTTTGGAAAAAAAAATATTTTTTAGTTACTTTGGAAAAAAAAATATTTTTTTAGTTACTTTGGAAAAAAAAATATTTTTTTAGTTACTTTGGAAAAAAAAATATTTTTTTAGTTACTTTGGAAAAAAAAAATTTTTTTAGTTACTTTGGAAAAAAAATTTTTTTTTTAGTTACTTTGGAAAAAAATTTTTTTTTTTAGTTATTTTGGAAAAAAATATATTTTTTTAGTTACTTTGGAAAAAAAAATATTTTTTTAGTTACTTTGGAAAAAAAATATTTTTTTAGTTACTTTGGAAAAAAAATATTTTTTTAGTTATTTTGGAAAAAAAAATATTTTTTTAGTTACTTTGGAAAAAAAAATATTTTTTTAGTTACTTTGGAAAAAAAATATTTTTTTAGTTACTTTGGAAAAAAAAATATTTTTTTAGTTACTTTGGAAAAAAAAAATATTTTTTTAGTTACTTTGGGAAAAAAAAAAATTTTTTAGTTACTTTGGAAAAAAAAAAATTTTTTTAGTTACTTTGGAAAAAAAAATATTTTTTTAGTTTCTTTGGAAAAAAAAAAAATTTTTAGTTACTTTGGAAAAAAAATTTTTTTTTTAGTTACTTTGGAAAAAAAAATATTTTTTTAGTTTCTTTGGAAAAAAAAAAATTTTTTTAGTTACTTTGGAAAAAAAAATTTTTTTTAGTTTCTTTGGAAAAAAAATTTTTTTTAGTTTCTTTGGAAAAAATTTTTTTTTTTAGTTTCTTTGGGAAAAAAAATATTTTTTTAGTTACTTTGGAAAAAAAATATATTTTTTTAGTTACTTTGGAAAAAAAAATATTTTTTTAGTTATTTTGGAAAAAAAAATATTTTTTTAGTTACTTTTGGAAAAAAAAATATTTTTTTAGTTACTTTGGAAAAAAATATATTTTTTTAGTTACTTTGGAAAAAAAATATATTTTTTAGTTTCTTTGGAAAAAAAAAATTTTTTTAGTTACTTTGGAAAAAAATATATTTTTTTAGTTACTTTGGAAAAAAAAATATTTTTTTAGTTTCTTTGGAAAAAAAAATATTTTTTTAGTTACTTTGGGAAAAAAAATATTTTTTTAGTTACTTTGGAAAAAAAAATATTTTTTTAGTTACTTTGGAAAAAAAAATATTTTTTTAGTTACTTTGGAAAAAAAATATTTTTTTAGTTACTTTGGAAAAAAAAATATTTTTTTAGTTACTTTGGAAAAAAATATTTTTTTTTAGTTACTTTGGAAAAAAATATTTTTTTTTAGTTACTTTGGAAAAAAAAATATTTTTTAGTTACTTTGGAAAAAAAAATATTTTTTTAGTTACTTTGGGAAAAAAAATATTTTTTTAGTTACTTTGGAAAAAAAAATATTTTTTTAGTTTCTTTGGAAAAAAAATATATTTTTTAGTTACTTTGGAAAAAAAAATATTTTTTTAGTTTCTTTGGAAAAAAAAAATTTTTTTTAGTTACTTTGGAAAAAAAAATTTTTTTTAGTTACTTTGGAAAAAAAAATATTTTTTTAGTTACTTTGGAAAAAAAAATATTTTTTTAGTTTCTTTTGAAAAAAAAATATTTTTTTAGTTTCTTTGGAAAAAAAAATATTTTTTTAGTTACTTTGGAAAAAAAATATTTTTTTAGTTACTTTGGAAAAAAAAATATTTTTTTAGTTACTTTGGAAAAAAAATATTTTTTTAGTTACTTTGGGAAAAAAAATATTTTTTTAGTTACTTTGGGAAAAAAAATAATTTTTTAGTTACTTTGGAAAAAAAAAAATTTTTTTAGTTACTTTGGAAAAAAAATTTTTTTTTTAGTTTCTTTGGAAAAAAAAAATGTTTTAGTTACTTTGGAAAAAAAAAAAATTTTTTAGTTACTTTGGAAAAAAAAAATTTTTTTTAGTTTCTTTGGAAAAAAATTTTTTTTTTAGTTACTTTGGAAAAAAAAAATTTTTTTTAGTTTCTTTGGGAAAAAAAATATTTTTTTAGTTACTTTGGAAAAAAAATATATTTTTTTAGTTACTTTGGAAAAAAAAATATTTTTTTAGTTATTTTGGAAAAAAATATATTTTTTTAGTTACTTTTGGAAAAAAAAATATTTTTTTAGTTACTTTGGAAAAAAATATATTTTTTTAGTTACTTTGGAAAAAAAATATATTTTTTAGTTTCTTTGGAAAAAAAAAATTTTTTTTAGTTACTTTGGAAAAAAAATTTTTTTTTTAGTTTCTTTGGAAAAAAAAATAATTTTTTAGTTACTTTGGAAAAAAATATATTTTTTTAGTTACTTTGGAAAAAAAAATATTTTTTTAGTTTCTTTGGAAAAAAAAATATTTTTTTAGTTACTTTGGGAAAAAATATATTTTTTTAGTTACTTTGGAAAAAAAAATATTTTTTTAGTTACTTTGGAAAAAAAAATATTTTTTTAGTTACTTTGGAAAAAAAATATTTTTTTAGTTACTTTGGAAAAAAAAATATTTTTTTAGTTACTTTGGAAAAAAATATTTTTTTTTAGTTACTTTGGAAAAAAATATTTTTTTTTAGTTACTTTGGAAAAAAAAATATTTTTTAGTTACTTTGGAAAAAAAAATATTTTTTTAGTTACTTTGGGAAAAAAAATATTTTTTTAGTTACTTTGGAAAAAAAAATATTTTTTTAGTTTCTTTGGAAAAAAAATATATTTTTTAGTTACTTTGGAAAAAAAAATATTTTTTTAGTTTCTTTGGAAAAAAAAAATTTTTTTTAGTTACTTTGGAAAAAAAAATTTTTTTTAGTTACTTTGGAAAAAAAAATATTTTTTTAGTTACTTTGGAAAAAAAAATATTTTTTTAGTTTCTTTGGAAAAAAAAATATTTTTTTAGTTTCTTTGGAAAAAAAAATATTTTTTTAGTTACTTTGGAAAAAAAATATTTTTTTAGTTACTTTGGAAAAAAAAATATTTTTTTAGTTACTTTGGAAAAAAAATATTTTTTTAGTTACTTTGGGAAAAAAAATATTTTTTTAGTTACTTTGGGAAAAAAAATAATTTTTTAGTTACTTTGGAAAAAAAAATTTTTTTTAGTTACTTTGGAAAAAAAAATTTTTTTTTAGTTTCTTTGGAAAAAAAAAATGTTTTAGTTACTTTGGAAAAAAAAAAATTTTTTTAGTTACTTTGGAAAAAAAAAAATTTTTTTACTTTCTTTGGAAAAAAAATTTTTTTTTTAGTTACTTTGGAAAAAAAAATTTTTTTTTAGTTACTTTGGAAAAAAAAAATTTTTTTAGTTACTTTGGAAAAAAAAATTTTTTTTTAGTTACTTTGGAAAAAAAAAATTTTTTTAGTTACTTTGGAAAAAAAAATATATTTTTAGTTTCTTTGGAAAAAAAAATATTTTTTTAGTTACTTTGGAAAAAAAAATATTTTTTTAGTTACTTTGGAAAAAAAAATATTTTTTTAGTTACTTTGGAAAAAAATATATTTTTTTAGTTACTTTGGAAAAAATATTTTTTTTTAGTTACTTTGGAAAAAAAAATATTTTTTTAGTTATTTTGGAAAAAAAAATATTTTTTTAGTTACTTTTGGAAAAAAAAATATTTTTTTAGTTACTTTGGAAAAAAAAATATTTTTTTAGTTACTTTGGGAAAAAAAATATTTTTTTAGTTACTTTGGAAAAAAAAATATTTTTTTAGTTACTTTGGAAAAAAAAATATTTTTTTAGTTACTTTGGAAAAAAAAATATTTTTTTAGTTACTTTGGAAAAAAAATATTTTTTTAGTTACTTTGGAAAAAAAAATATTTTTTTAGTTATTTTGGAAAAAAAAATATTTTTTTAGTTACTTTTGGAAAAAAAAATATTTTTTTAGTTACTTTGGAAAAAAATATATTTTTTTAGTTACTTTGGAAAAAAAATATTTTTTTTTAGTTTCTTTGGAAAAAAAAAATTTTTTTAGTTACTTTGGAAAAAAAATTTTTTTTTTAGTTTCTTTGGAAAAAAAAATATTTTTTAGTTACTTTGGAAAAAAATATATTTTTTTAGTTACTTTGGAAAAAAAAATATTTTTTTAGTTTCTTTGGAAAAAAAAATATTTTTTTAGTTACTTTGGGAAAAAAAATATTTTTTTAGTTACTTTGGAAAAAAAAATATTTTTTTAGTTACTTTGGAAAAAAAAATATTTTTTTAGTTACTTTGGGAAAAAAAATATTTTTTTAGTTACTTTGGGAAAAAAAATATTTTTTTAGTTACTTTGGAAAAAAAAATATTTTTTTAGTTACTTTGGAAAAAAAAATATTTTTTTAGTTACTTTGGAAAAAAATATTTTTTTTTAGTTACTTTGGAAAAAAAAATATTTTTTTAGTTACTTTGGAAAAAAAAATATTTTTTTAGTTACTTTGGAAAAAAAAATATTTTTTAGTTACTTTGGAAAAAAAAATATTTTTTTAGTTACTTTGGGAAAAAAAATATTTTTTTAGTTACTTTGGAAAAAAAAATATTTTTTTAGTTTCTTTGGAAAAAAAATATTTTTTTTAGTTACTTTGGAAAAAAAAATATTTTTTTAGTTACTTTGGAAAAAAAATATTTTTTTAGTTACTTTGGAAAAAAAAATATTTTTTTAGTTTCTTTGGAAAAAAAAATATTTTTTTAGTTACTTTGGAAAAAAAAATATTTTTTTAGTTACTTTGGAAAAAAAATATTTTTTTAGTTACTTTGGAAAAAAAAATATTTTTTTAGTTACTTTGGAAAAAAAATATTTTTTTAGTTACTTTGGGAAAAAAAATATTTTTTTAGTTACTTTGGGAAAAAAAATAATTTTTTAGTTACTTTGGAAAAAAAAAATTTTTTTTAGTTACTTTGGAAAAAAAAATTTTTTTTTAGTTTCTTTGGGAAAAAAAATTTTTTTTTAGTTACTTTGGAAAAAAAAAATTTTTTTTAGTTACTTTGGAAAAAAAAAAATTTTTTTAGTTTCTTTGGAAAAAAAAATTTTTTTTTAGTTACTTTGGAAAAAAAAATATTTTTTTAGTTACTTTGGAAAAAAAAATATTTTTTTAGTTACTTTGGGAAAAAAAATATTTTTTTAGTTACTTTGGAAAAAAAAATATTTTTTTAGTTTCTTTGGAAAAAAAAATATTTTTTTAGTTTCTTTGGAAAAAAAAATATTTTTTAGTTACTTTGGAAAAAAAAATTTTTTTTTAGTTACTTTGGAAAACAAAATATTTTTTTAGTTACTTTGGAAAAAAAAATATTTTTTTAGTTACTTTGGAAAAAAAATTATTTTTTTAGTTACTTTGGAAAAAAAAATATTTTTTTAGTTACTTTGGAAAAAAAAATATTTTTTTAGTTACTTTGGAAAAAAAAATATTTTTTTAGTTACTTTGGAAAAAAAATATTTTTTAGTTACTTTGGAAAAAAAAATATTTTTTTAGTTACTTTGGGAAAAAAAAATTTTTTTTTAGTTACTTTGGAAAAAAAAATATTTTTTAGTTACTTTGGAAAAAAAAATATTTTTTTAGTTACTTTGGAAAAAAAAATATTTTTTTAGTTTCTTTGGAAAAAAAAAAATTTTTTTAGTTACTTTGGAAAAAAAATATATTTTTTAGTTACTTTGGAAAAAAAATTTTTTTTTTAGTTTCTTTGGAAAAAAATTTTTTTTTTTAGTTACTTTGGAAAAAAAAATTTTTTTTTAGTTTCTTTGGAAAAAAAATTTTTTTTTAGTTACTTTGGAAAAAAAATATTTTTTTAGTTACTTTGGAAAAAAAAAAATTTTTTTAGTTACTTTGGAAAAAAAAATATTTTTTTAGTTTCTTTGGAAAAAAATATATTTTTTTAGTTACTTTGGAAAAAAAAAAAAATTTTTAGTTACTTTGGAAAAAAAATATTTTTTTAGTTACTTTGGAAAAAAAAATATTTTTTTAGTTATTTTGGAAAAAAAAATATTTTTTTAGTTACTTTGGAAAAAAAAATATTTTTTTAGTTACTTTGGAAAAAAAAATATTTTTTTAGTTACTTTGGAAAAAAAAAATTTTTTAGTTACTTTGGAAAAAAAATTTTTTTTAGTTACTTTGGAAAAAAAAAAAAATTTTTAGTTACTTTGGAAAAAAATATATTTTTTTAGTTTCTTTGGAAAAAAAAATATTTTTTAGTTACTTTGGAAAAAAAAAAAAATTTTTAGTTACTTTGGAAAAAAAAATATTTTTTTAGTTTCTTTGGAAAAAAAAATATTTTTTAGTTACTTTGGAAAAAAAAATATTTTTTTAGTTACTTTGGAAAAAAAAACATTTTTTTAGTTTCTTTGGAAAAAAAAATATTTTTTTAGTTACTTTGGAAAAAAAATATTTTTTTAGTTACTTTGGAAAAAAAAATATTTTTTTAGTTATTTTGGAAAAAAAAATATTTTTTTAGTTACTTTGGAAAAAAATTTATTTTTTTAGTTACTTTGGAAAAAAAAATATTTTTTTAGTTACTTTGGAAAAAAAATATTTTTTTAGTTACTTTGGAAAAAAAATATTTTTTTAGTTACTTTGGAAAAAAAAATATTTTTTTAGTTACTTTGGAAAAAAAAATTTTTTTTAGTTACTTTGGAAAAAAAAATATTTTTTTAGTTACTTTGGAAAAAAAATATTTTTTTAGTTACTTTGGAAAAAAAAATATTTTTTTAGTTACTTTGGAAAAAAAAATATTTTTTTAGTTACTTTGGGAAAAAAAATATTTTTTTAGTTACTTTGGAAAAAAAAATATTTTTTTAGTTACTTTGGGAAAAAAAATAATTTTTTAGTTACTTTGGAAAAAAAAAATTTTTTTTAGTTACTTTGGGAAAAAAAATTTTTTTTTAGTTTCTTTGGAAAAAAAAATATTTTTTTAGTTACTTTGGAAAAAAAATAATTTTTTTAGTTACTTTGGAAAAAAAAATATTTTTTTAGTTACTTTGGAAAAAAAAAATTTTTTTTAGTTACTTTGGAAAAAAAAAAATTGTTTTAGTTACTTTGGAAAAAAAAATATTTTTTTAGTTTCTTTGGAAAAAAAAATATTTTTTTAGTTACTTTGGAAAAAAAAAAAAATTTTAGTTACTTTGGAAAAAAAAAAAAATTTTAGTTTCTTTGGAAAAAAATTTTTTTTTTTAGTTACTTTGGAAAAAAAAAATTTTTTTTAGTTTCTTTGGAAAAAAAATTTTTTTTTAGTTACTTTGGAAAAAAAATATTTTTTTAGTTACTTTGGAAAAAAAAAAATTTTTTTAGTTACTTTGGAAAAAAAAATATTTTTTTAGTTTCTTTGGAAAAAAATATATTTTTTTAGTTACTTTGGAAAAAAAAAAAAATTTTTAGTTACTTTGGAAAAAAAATATTTTTTTAGTTACTTTGGAAAAAAAAATATTTTTTTAGTTATTTTGGAAAAAAAAATATTTTTTTAGTTACTTTGGAAAAAAAAATATTTTTTTAGTTACTTTGGAAAAAAAAATATTTTTTTAGTTACTTTGGAAAAAAAAAATTTTTTAGTTACTTTGGAAAAAAAAATTTTTTTAGTTACTTTGGAAAAAAAAAAAAATTTTTAGTTACTTTGGAAAAAAATATATTTTTTTAGTTTCTTTGGAAAAAAAAATATTTTTTAGTTACTTTGGAAAAAAAAAAAATTTTTTAGTTACTTTGGAAAAAAAAATATTTTTTTAGTTTCTTTGGAAAAAAAATATTTTTTAGTTACTTTGGAAAAAAAAATATTTTTTTAGTTACTTTGGAAAAAAAAACATTTTTTTAGTTTCTTTGGAAAAAAAAATATTTTTTTAGTTACTTTGGAAAAAAAATATTTTTTTAGTTACTTTGGAAAAAAAAATATTTTTTTAGTTATTTTGGAAAAAAAAATATTTTTTTAGTTACTTTGGAAAAAAATTTATTTTTTTAGTTACTTTGGAAAAAAAAATATTTTTTTAGTTACTTTGGAAAAAAAATATTTTTTTAGTTACTTTGGAAAAAAAATATTTTTTTAGTTACTTTGGAAAAAAAAATATTTTTTTAGTTACTTTGGAAAAAAAAATTTTTTTTAGTTACTTTGGAAAAAAAAATATTTTTTTAGTTACTTTGGAAAAAAAATATTTTTTTAGTTACTTTGGAAAAAAAAATATTTTTTTAGTTACTTTGGAAAAAAAAATATTTTTTTAGTTACTTTGGGAAAAAAAATATTTTTTTAGTTACTTTGGAAAAAAAAATATTTTTTTAGTTACTTTGGGAAAAAAAATAATTTTTTAGTTACTTTGGAAAAAAAAAATTTTTTTTAGTTACTTTGGGAAAAAAAATTTTTTTTTAGTTTCTTTGGAAAAAAAAATATTTTTTTAGTTACTTTGGAAAAAAAATAATTTTTTTAGTTACTTTGGAAAAAAAAATATTTTTTTAGTTACTTTGGAAAAAAAAAATTTTTTTTAGTTACTTTGGAAAAAAAAAAATTGTTTTAGTTACTTTGGAAAAAAAAATATTTTTTTAGTTTCTTTGGAAAAAAAAATATTTTTTTAGTTACTTTGGAAAAAAAAAAAAATTTTAGTTACTTTGGAAAAAAATATATATTTTTAGTTTCTTTGGAAAAAAAAATATTTTTTTAGTTACTTTGGAAAAAAAAATATTTTTTTAGTTACTTTGGAAAAAAAAATATTTTTTTAGTTACTTTGGAAAAAAAAATATTTTTTTAGTTACTTTGGAAAAAAAATATTTTTTTAGTTACTTTGGAAAAAAAAATATTTTTTTAGTTATTTTGGAAAAAAAAATTTTTTTTAGTTATTTTGGAAAAAAAATATTTTTTTAGTTACTTTGGAAAAAAAAAAATTTTTTTAGTTTCTTTGGAAAAAAAAAAATTTTTTAGTTACTTTGGAAAAAAAAATATTTTTTTAGTTTCTTTGGAAAAAAAAAAAATTTTTTAGTTACTTTGGAAAAAAAAAAATTTTTTTAGTTACTTTGGAAAAAAAAAATTTTTTTTAGTTACTTTGGAAAAAAATATATTTTTTTAGTTACTTTGGAAAAAAAAAAAATTTTTTAGTTACTTTGGAAAAAAATTTTTTTTTTTAGTTACTTTGGAAAAAAAAATATTTTTTTAGTTACTTTGGAAAAAAAAATATTTTTTTAGTTACTTTGGAAAAAAAAATATTTTTTTAGTTACTTTGGAAAAAAAAATATTTTTTAGTTACTTTGGAAAAAAAAATATTTTTTTAGTTACTTTGGGAAAAAAAAATTTTTTTTAGTTACTTTGGAAAAAAAAATATTTTTTTAGTTACTTTGGAAAAAAAAATATTTTTTTTAGTTTCTTTGGAAAAAAAAATATTTTTTTAGTTACTTTGGAAAAAAAATATTTTTTTTAGTTACTTTGGAAAAAAAAATATTTTTTTAGTTTCTTTGGAAAAAAAAATTTTTTTTTAGTTACTTTGGAAAAAAAAATATTTTTTTAGTTTCTTTGGAAAAAAAATATTTTTTTAGTTACTTTGGAAAAAAAAATTTTTTTTTAGTTACTTTGGAAAAAAAAAAATTTTTTTAGTTACTTTGGAAAAAAAAATTTTTTTTTAGTTTCTTTGGAAAAAAAAATATTTTTTTAGTTACTTTGGAAAAAAAAAAATTTTTTAGTTACTTTGGAAAAAAAAAAAATTTTTTAGTTACTTTGGAAAAAAAAATATTTTTTTAGTTATTTTGGAAAAAAAAATATTTTTTTAGTTACTTTGGAAAAAAAAATATTTTTTTAGTTACTTTGGAAAAAAAAATATTTTTTTAGTTACTTTGGAAAAAAAATATTTTTTTAGTTACTTTGGAAAAAAAATATTTTTTTAGTTACTTTGGAAAAAAAAATTTTTTTTAGTTACTTTGGAAAAAAAAATATTTTTTTAGTTTCTTTGGAAAAAAAAATATTTTTTAGTTACTTTGGAAAAAAAAATATTTTTTTAGTTACTTTGGAAAAAAAAATATTTTTTTAGTTACTTTGGAAAAAAAAATATTTTTTTAGTTACTTTGGAAAAAAAAATTTTTTTTAGTTACTTTGGAAAAAAAAAATTTTTTTTAGTTATTTTGGAAAAAAAAATATTTTTTTAGTTACTTTGGAAAAAAATATATTTTTTTAGTTACTTTGGAAAAAAAAATATTTTTTTAGTTACTTTGGAAAAAAAATATTTTTTTAGTTACTTTGGAAAAAAAATATTTTTTTAGTTACTTTGGAAAAAAAAATATTTTTTTAGTTACTTTGGAAAAAAAAATATTTTTTTAGTTACTTTGGAAAAAAAATATTTTTTTAGTTACTTTGGAAAAAAAAATATTTTTTTAGTTACTTTGGAAAAAAATTTTTTTTTTTAGTTACTTTGGGAAAAAAAATAATTTTTTAGTTACTTTGGAAAAAAAATTTTTTTTTTAGTTACTTTGGAAAAAAAAATATTTTTTTAGTTACTTTGGAAAAAAAAATATTTTTTTAGTTTCTTTGGAAAAAAAAAAAAAATTTTAGTTACTTTGGAAAAAAAAAATTTTTTTTAGTTACTTTGGAAAAAAAAAAAATTTTTTAGTTTCTTTGGAAAAAAAAAAATTTTTTTAGTTACTTTGGAAAAAAAAATATTTTTTTAGTTACTTTGGAAAAAAAAATATTTTTTTAGTTTCTTTGGAAAAAAAATATTTTTTAGTTTCTTTGGAAAAAATTTTTTTTTTTAGTTTCTTTGGGAAAAAATATATTTTTTTAGTTACTTTGGAAAAAAAAATATATTTTTTTAGTTACTTTGGAAAAAAAAATATTTTTTTAGTTACTTTTGGAAAAAAAAATATTTTTTTAGTTACTTTGGAAAAAAAAATATTTTTTTAGTTACTTTGGAAAAAAAATATTTTTTTTAGTTTCTTTGGAAAAAAAAATTTTTTTAGTTACTTTGGAAAAAAATATATTTTTTTAGTTACTTTGGAAAAAAAAATATTTTTTTAGTTTCTTTGGAAAAAAAAATATTTTTTTAGTTACTTTGGGAAAAAAAATATTTTTTTAGTTACTTTGGAAAAAAAAATATTTTTTTAGTTACTTTGGAAAAAAAAATATTTTTTTAGTTACTTTGGAAAAAAAATATTTTTTTAGTTACTTTGGAAAAAAAAATATTTTTTTAGTTACTTTGGAAAAAAATATATTTTTTTAGTTACTTTGGAAAAAAATATTTTTTTTTAGTTACTTTGGAAAAAAAAATATTTTTTTAGTTACTTTGGAAAAAAAAATATTTTTTTAGTTACTTTGGAAAAAAAAATATTTTTTAGTTACTTTGGAAAAAAAAATATTTTTTTAGTTACTTTGGGAAAAAAAATATTTTTTTAGTTACTTTGGAAAAAAAAATATTTTTTTAGTTTCTTTGGAAAAAAAATATTTTTTTTAGTTACTTTGGAAAAAAAAATATTTTTTTAGTTTCTTTGGAAAAAAAAAAATTTTTTTAGTTACTTTGGAAAAAAAAATTTTTTTTAGTTACTTTGGAAAAAAAAATATTTTTTTAGTTACTTTGGAAAAAAAAATATTTTTTTAGTTTCTTTGGAAAAAAAAATATTTTTTTAGTTACTTTGGAAAAAAAAATATTTTTTTAGTTACTTTGGAAAAAAAATATTTTTTTAGTTACTTTGGAAAAAAAAATATTTTTTTAGTTACTTTGGAAAAAAAATATTTTTTTAGTTACTTTGGGAAAAAAAATATTTTTTTAGTTACTTTGGGAAAAAAAATAATTTTTTAGTTACTTTGGAAAAAAAAAATTTTTTTTAGTTACTTTGGAAAAAAAAATATTTTTTTAGTTTCTTTGGAAAATTTTTTTTTTTTTTAGTTACTTTGGAAAAAAAAAATTTTTTTAGTTACTTTGGAAAAAAAAAATTTTTTTTAGTTACTTTGGAAAAAAAAAATTTTTTTTAGTTACTTTGGAAAAAAAAAATTTTTTTAGTTACTTTGGAAAAAAATATATATTTTTAGTTTCTTTGGAAAAAAAAATATTTTTTTAGTTACTTTGGAAAAAAAAATATTTTTTTAGTTACTTTGGAAAAAAAAATATTTTTTTAGTTACTTTGGAAAAAAAAATATTTTTTTAGTTACTTTGGAAAAAATATATTTTTTTAGTTACTTTGGAAAAAAAAATATTTTTTTAGTTATTTTGGAAAAAAAAATATTTTTTTAGTTACTTTTGGAAAAAAAAATATTTTTTTAGTTACTTTGGAAAAAAAAATATTTTTTTAGTTACTTTGGAAAAAAAATATTTTTTTAGTTACTTTGGAAAAAAAATATTTTTTTAGTTACTTTGGAAAAAAAAATATTTTTTTAGTTTCTTTGGAAAAAAAAATTTTTTTTAGTTACTTTGGAAAAAAAAATTTTTTTTAGTTTCTTTGGAAAAAAAAATATTGTTTTTAGTTACTTTGGAAAAAAAAATATTTTTTTAGTTACTTTGGAAAAAAAAATATTTTTTTAGTTACTTTGGAAAAAAAAATATTTTTTTAGTTACTTTGGAAAAAAAAATATTTTTTTAGTTACTTTGGAAAAAAAAATATTTTTTTAGTTACTTTGGAAAAAAAAATATTTTTTAGTTACTTTGGAAAAAAAAATATTTTTTTAGTTACTTTGGGAAAAAAATTTTTTTTTTTAGTTACTTTGGAAAAAAAAATTTTTTTTAGTTACTTTGGAAAAAAAAATTTTTTTTAGTTACTTTGGAAAAAAAAATATTTTTTTAGTTTCTTTGGAAAAAAAAATATTTTTTTAGTTACTTTGGAAAAAAAATATATTTTTTAGTTACTTTGGAAAAAAAAAAATTGTTTTAGTTTCTTTGGAAAAAAAAAAATTTTTTTAGTTACTTTGAAAAAAAATATTTTTTTAGTTTCTTTGGAAAAATTTTTTTTTTTTAGTTACTTTGGAAAAAAAAATATTTTTTTAGTTACTTTGGAAAAAAAAAATCTTTTTTAGTTACTTTGGAAAAAAAAATATTTTTTTAGTTTCTTTGGAAAAAAAAATATTTTTTTAGTTACTTTGGAAAAAAAAAAAAAATTTTAGTTACTTTGGAAAAAATTTTTTTTTTTTAGTTACTTTGGAAAAAAAAATATTTTTTTAGTTACTTTGGAAAAAAAATATTTTTTTAGTTACTTTGGAAAAAAAAATATTTTTTTAGTTATTTTGGAAAAAAAAATATTTTTTTAGTTACTTTGGGAAAAAAAATATTTTTTTAGTTACTTTGGAAAAAAAAATATTTTTTTAGTTACTTTGGAAAAAAAATATTTTTTTAGTTACTTTGGAAAAAAAATATTTTTTTAGTTACTTTGGAAAAAAAAAATTTTTTTTGTTACTTTGGAAAAAAAAATTTTTTTTTAGTTTCTTTGGAAAAAAAAATATTTTTTAGTTACTTTGGAAAAAAAAATATTTTTTTAGTTTCTTTGGAAAAAAAAATATTTTTTAGTTACTTTGGAAAAAAAAATATTTTTTTAGTTACTTTGGAAAAAAAAATATTTTTTTAGTTACTTTGGAAAAAAAAATATTTTTTTAGTTACTTTGGAAAAAAAAATATTTTTTTAGTTTCTTTGGAAAAAAAAAAAATTTTTTAGTTACTTTGGAAAAAAAAATTTTTTTTTAGTTACTTTGGAAAAAAAAAAAAAATTTTTAGTTTCTTTGGAAAAAAAAAATTTTTTTTAGTTACTTTGGAAAAAAAAATATTTTTTTAGTTTCTTTGGAAAAAAAAATATTTTTTTAGTTACTTTGGAAAAAAAAATATTTTTTTAGTTACTTTGGAAAAAAAAAATTTTTTTTAGTTACTTTGGAAAAAAAAATATTTTTTTAGTTACTTTGGAAAAAAAAATATTTTTTTAGTTTCTTTGGAAAAAAAATATTTTTTTAGTTACTTTGGAAAAAAAAATATTTTTTTAGTTTCTTTGGGAAAAAAAATATTTTTTTAGTTACTTTGGAAAAAAAAATATATTTTTGTAGTTACTTTGGAAAAAAAAATATTTTTTTAGTTATTTTGGAAAAAAAAATATTTTTTTAGTTACTTTTGGAAAAAAAAATATTTTTTTAGTTACTTTGGAAAAAAAAATATTTTTTTAGTTACTTTGGAAAAAAAATATTTTTTTAGTTACTTTGGAAAAAAAATATTTTTTTAGTTACTTTGGAAAAAAAAATATTTTTTTAGTTACTTTGGGAAAAAAATTTTTTTTTAGTTTCTTTGGAAAAAAAAAATTTTTTTAGTTACTTTGGAAAAAAAATTTTTTTTTTAGTTTCTTTGGAAAAAAAAAATTTTTTAGTTACTTTGGAAAAAAAAATATATTTTTAGTTTCTTTGGAAAAAAAAATATTTTTTTAGTTACTTTGGAAAAAAAAATATTTTTTTAGTTACTTTGGAAAAAAAATATTTTTTTAGTTACTTTGGAAAAAAAAATATTTTTTTAGTTACTTTGGAAAAAAAATATTTTTTTAGTTACTTTGGAAAAAAAAATATTTTTTTAGTTACTTTGGAAAAAAAAATATTTTTTTAGTTACTTTGGAAAAAAAAATATTTTTTTAGTTACTTTGGAAAAAAAAATATTTTTTTAGTTACTTTGGAAAAAAATATATTTTTTTAGTTACTTTGGAAAAAAATATTTTTTTTTAGTTACTTTGGAAAAAAAAATATTTTTTTAGTTACTTTGGAAAAAAAAATATTTTTTTAGTTACTTTGGAAAAAAAATATATTTTTTAAGTTACTTTGGAAAAAAATATATTTTTTTAGTTACTTTGGGAAAAAAAATATTTTTTTAGTTACTTTGGAAAAAAAAATATTTTTTTAGTTTCTTTGGAAAAAAAATATTTTTTTTAGTTACTTTGGAAAAAAAAATTTTTTTTTAGTTACTTTGGAAAAAAAAATATTTTTTTAGTTACTTTGGAAAAAAAAATATTTTTTTAGTTACTTTGGAAAAAAATATATTTTTTTAGTTTCTTTGGAAAAAAAAATATTTTTTTAGTTACTTTGGAAAAAAAAAAATTTTTTTAGTTACTTTGGAAAAAAAATATTTTTTTAGTTACTTTGGAAAAAAAAATATTTTTTTAGTTACTTTGGAAAAAAAAATATTTTTTTAGTTACTTTGGAAAAAAAAATATTTTTTTAGTTACTTTGGGAAAAAAAAATAATTTTTAGTTACTTTGGAAAAAAAAAATTTTTTTAGTTACTTTGGGAAAAAAATTTTTTTTTAGTTACTTTGGAAAAAAAAATATTTTTTTAGTTACTTTGGGAAAAAAAAATTTTTTTTAGTTACTTTGGAAAAAAAAAAATTTTTTTTAGTTACTTTGGAAAAAAAAATATTTTTTTAGTTTCTTTGGAAAATTTTTTTTTTTTTTAGTTACTTTGGAAAAAAAATATATTTTTTTAGTTACTTTGGAAAAAAAAATATTTTTTTAGTTTCTTTGGAAAAAAAATATTTTTTTAGTTACTTTGGAAAAAAAAATATTTTTTTAGTTACTTTGGAAAAAAAAAAAATTTTTAGTTACTTTGGGAAAAAAAATATTTTTTTAGTTACTTTGGAAAAAAAAATATTTTTTTAGTTACTTTGGAAAAAAAATTATTTTTTTAGTTACTTTGGAAAAAAAAATATTTTTTTAGTTACTTTGGAAAAAAAAATATTTTTTTAGTTACTTTGGAAAAAAAAATATTTTTTTAGTTACTTTGGGAAAAAAAATATTTTTTTAGTTACTTTGGAAAAAAAAATATTTTTTTAGTTACTTTGGAAAAAAATATATTTTTTTAGTTACTTTGGAAAAAAATATATTTTTTTAGTTACTTTGGAAAAAAAAATTTTTTTTTAGTTACTTTGGAAAAAAAAATATTTTTTTAGTTACTTTGGAAAAAAATTTTTTTTTTTAGTTACTTTGGGAAAAAAAATTATTTTTTAGTTACTTTGGAAAAAAATATATTTTTTTAGTTACTTTGGAAAAAAATATATTTTTTTAGTTACTTTGGGAAAAAAAATATTTTTTTAGTTACTTTGGAAAAAAAAATATTTTTTTAGTTACTTTGGAAAAAAAAATATTTTTTTAGTTACTTTGGAAAAAAAATATTTTTTTAGTTACTTTGGAAAAAAAAATATTTTTTTAGTTATTTTGGAAAAAAAAATATTTTTTTAGTTACTTTGGAAAAAAAAAATTTTTTTAGTTACTTTGGAAAAAAAAAAAATTTTTTAGTTACTTTGGAAAAACAATTTTTTTTTTAGTTTCTTTGGAAAAAAAATTTTTTTTTAGTTACTTTGGAAAAAAATATATTTTTTTAGTTACTTTGGAAAAAAATATATTTTTTTAGTTTCTTTGGAAAAAAAAAATTTTTTTTAGTTACTTTGGGAAAAAAAATATTTTTTTAGTTACTTTGGAAAAAAATATATTTTTTTAGTTACTTTGGAAAAAAATATTTGTTTTTAGTTACTTTGGAAAAAAAAATATTTTTTTAGTTACTTTGGAAAAAAAAATATTTTTTTAGTTACTTTGGAAAAAAAAATATTTTTTAGTTACTTTGGAAAAAAAAATATTTTTTTAGTTACTTTGGGAAAAAAAATATTTTTTTAGTTACTTTGGAAAAAAAATATTTTTTTAGTTTCTTTGGAAAAAAAATATTTTTTTTAGTTACTTTGGAAAAAAAAATATTTTTTTAGTTTCTTTGGAAAAAAAAAAAATTTTTTAGTTACTTTGGAAAAAAATTTTTTTTTTTAGTTACTTTGGAAAAAAAAATATTTTTTTAGTTACTTTGGAAAAAAAAATATTTTTTTAGTTTCTTTGGAAAAAAAAATATTTTTTTAGTTACTTTGGAAAAAAAAATATTTTTGTTAGTTACTTTGGAAAAAAAATATTTTTTTAGTTACTTTGGAAAAAAAAATATTTTTTTAGTTACTTTGGAAAAAAAATATTTTTTTAGTTACTTTGGAAAAAAAAATATTTTTTTAGTTACTTTGGAAAAAAAAATATTTTTTTAGTTACTTTGGGAAAAAAAATATTTTTTTAGTTACTTTGGAAAAAAAATTTTTTTTTTAGTTACTTTGGGAAAAAAAATAATTTTTTAGTTACTTTGGAAAAAAAAATATTTTTTTAGTTACTTTGGAAAAAAATATATATTTTTAGTTTCTTTGGAAAAAAAAATATTTTTTTAGTTACTTTGGAAAAAAAAATATTTTTTTAGTTACTTTGGAAAAAAAAATATTTTTTTAGTTACTTTGGAAAAAAAAATATTTTTTTAGTTACTTTGGAAAAAAAATATTTTTTTAGTTACTTTGGAAAAAAAAATATTTTTTTAGTTATTTTGGAAAAAAAAATATTTTTTTAGTTACTTTTGGAAAAAAAAATATTTTTTTAGTTACTTTGGAAAAAAATATATATTTTTAGTTTCTTTGGAAAAAAAAATATTTTTTTAGTTACTTTGGAAAAAAAAATATTTTTTTAGTTACTTTGGAAAAAAAAATATTTTTTTAGTTACTTTGGAAAAAAAAATATTTTTTTAGTTATTTTGGAAAAAAAAATATTTTTTTAGTTACTTTTGGAAAAAAAAATATTTTTTTAGTTACTTTGGAAAAAAAAATATTTTTTTAGTTACTTTGGAAAAAAAATATTTTTTTTAGTTTCTTTGGAAAAAAAAAAATTTTTTTAGTTACTTTGGAAAAAAAAATTTTTTTTTAGTTTCTTTGGAAAAAAAAATAAATTTTTAGTTACTTTGGAAAAAAATATATTTTTTTCGTTACTTTGGAAAAAAAAATATTTTTTTAGTTTCTTTGGAAAAAAAATTTTTTTTTTAGTTACTTTGGGAAAAAAAATATTTTTTTAGTTACTTTGGAAAAAAAATATTTTTTTAGTTACTTTGGAAAAAAAAATATTTTTTTAGTTACTTTGGAAAAAAAAATATTTTTTTAGTTACTTTGGAAAAAAAAATATTTTTTTAGTTACTTTGGAAAAAAAAATATTTTTTTAGTTACTTTGGAAA
Source organism: Melanostigma gelatinosum (assembly GCF_949748355.1). Taxonomy (NCBI): domain Eukaryota; kingdom Metazoa; phylum Chordata; class Actinopteri; order Perciformes; family Zoarcidae; genus Melanostigma; species Melanostigma gelatinosum. The sequence goes on from NW_027634925.1 coordinate 230,142, forward strand.
AAAATATATTTTTTTAGTTACTTTGGAAAAAAATATTTTTTTTTAGTTACTTTGGAAAAAAAAATATTTTTTTAGTTACTTTGGGAAAAAAAATAATTTTTTAGTTACTTTGGAAAAAAAAAATTATTTTTAGTTACTTTGGAAAAAAAAATATTTTTTTAGTTTCTTTGGAAAAAAAAATATTTTTTTAGTTACTTTGGAAAAAAAAATTTTTTTTAGTTACTTTGGAAAAAAAAATATTTTTTTAGTTTCTTTGGAAAAAAAAATATTTTTTTAGTTACTTTGGAAAAAAAAATATTTTTTTAGTTACTTTGGAAAAAAAAAAATTTTTTTAGTTACTTTGGAAAAAAAATTTTTTTTTTAGTTACTTTGGAAAAAAAAATATTTTTTTAGTTACTTTGGAAAAAAATATATATTTTTAGTTTCTTTGGAAAAAAAAATATTTTTTTAGTTACTTTGGAAAAAAAAATATTTTTTTAGTTACTTTGGAAAAAAAAATATTTTTTTAGTTACTTTGGAAAAAAAAATATTTTTTTAGTTACTTTGGAAAAAAAATATTTTTTTAGTTACTTTGGAAAAAAAAATATTTTTTTAGTTATTTTGGAAAAAAAAATATTTTTTTAGTTACTTTTGGAAAAAAAAATATTTTTTTAGTTACTTTGGAAAAAAATATATTTTTTTAGTTACTTTGGAAAAAAATATATTTTTTTAGTTTCTTTGGAAAAAAAAATATTTTTTTAGTTACTTTGGAAAAAAAAATATTTTTTTAGTTACTTTGGAAAAAAAAATATTTTTTTAGTTACTTTGGAAAAAAAAATATTTTTTTAGTTACTTTGGAAAAAAATATTTTTTTTTAGTTACTTTGGAAAAAAAAATATTTTTTTAGTTACTTTGGAAAAAAAATATTTTTTTAGTTACTTTGGAAAAAAAAATATTTTTTAGTTACTTTGGAAAAAAAAATATTTTTTTAGTTACTTTGGGAAAAAAAATATTTTTTTAGTTACTTTGGAAAAAAAAATATTTTTTTAGTTTCTTTGGAAAAAAAATATTTTTTTTAGTTACTTTGGAAAAAAAAATATTTTTTTAGTTACTTTGGAAAAAAAAATATTTTTTTAGTTACTTTGGAAAAAAAAATATTTTTTTAGTTTCTTTGGAAAAAAAAATATTTTTTTAGTTACTTTGGAAAAAAAAATATTTTTTTAGTTACTTTGGAAAAAAAATATTTTTTTAGTTACTTTGGAAAAAAAATTTTTTTTTTAGTTACTTTGGAAAAAAAATTTTTTTTTTAGTTTCTTTGGAAAAAAAAAATTTTTTTAGTTACTTTGGAAAAAAAAATATTTTTTTAGTTACTTTGGAAAAAAAAATATTTTTTTAGTTTCTTTGGAAAAAAAAATTTTTTTTTAGTTACTTTGGAAAAAAAAATTTTTTTTTAGTTACTTTGGAAAAAAAAAAATTTTTTTTAGTTACTTTGGAAAAAAAAATAATTTTTTAGTTACTTTGGAAAAAAAAATTTTTTTAGTTACTTTGGAAAAAAATATATATTTTTAGTTTCTTTGGAAAAAAAAATATTTTTTTAGTTACTTTGGAAAAAAAAATATTTTTTTAGTTACTTTGGAAAAAAAAATATTTTTTTAGTTACTTTGGAAAAAAAATATTTTTTTAGTTACTTTGGAAAAAAAATATTTTTTTAGTTACTTTGGAAAAAAAAATATTTTTTTTGTTATTTTGGAAAAAAAAATATTTTTTTAGTTACTTTTGGAAAAAAAATATTTTTTTAGTTACTTTGGAAAAAAAAATATTTTTTTAGTTACTTTGGAAAAAAAATATTTTTTTAGTTACTTTGGAAAAAAAATATTTTTTTAGTTACTTTGGAAAAAAAAATATTTTTTTAGTTACTTTGGAAAAAAAAATATTTTTTTAGTTACTTTGGGAAAAAAAATATTTTTTTAGTTACTTTGGAAAAAAAAATATTTTTTTAGTTTCTTTGGAAAAAAAAATAATTTTTTAGTTACTTTGGAAAAAAAAATATTTTTTTAGTTACTTTGGAAAAAAAAATATTTCTTTAGTTTCTTTGGAAAAAAAAATATTTTTTTAGTTACTTTGGAAAAAAAATTTTTTTTTTAGTTACTTTGGAAAAAAAAATATTTTTTTAGTTACTTTGGAAAAAAAAATATTTTTTTAGTTACTTTGGAAAAAAAAATATTTTTTTAGTTACTTTGGAAAAAAAAATATTTTTTTAGTTACTTTGGAAAAAAAAATATTTTTTTAGTTACTTTGGAAAAAAAAATATTTTTTTAGTTACTTTGGAAAAAAAAATATTTTTTAGTTACTTTGGAAAAAAAAATATTTTTTTAGTTACTTTGGGAAAAAAAAAAAAAATTTTAGTTACTTTGGAAAAAAAAAATTTTTTTAGTTACTTTGGAAAAAAAAAATTTTTTTAGTTACTTTGGAAAAAAAAATATTTTTTTAGTTTCTTTGGAAAAAAAAAAATTTTTTTAGTTACTTTGGAAAAAAAATATTTTTTTTAGTTACTTTGGAAAAAAAAAAAATTTTTTAGTTTCTTTGGAAAAAAATTTTTTTTTTTTAGTTACTTTGGAAAAAAAAATATTTTTTTAGTTTCTTTGGAAAAAAAATTTTTTTTTAGTTACTTTGGAAAAAAAAATATTTTTTTAGTTACTTTGGAAAAAAAAAATTTTTTTAGTTACTTTGGAAAAAAAAATATTTTTTTAGTTTCTTTGGAAAAAAAAATATTTTTTTAGTTACTTTGGAAAAAAAAAATTTTTTTAGTTACTTTGGAAAAAAAAATTTTTTTTAGTTACTTTGGAAAAAAAAAAAATTTTTTAGTTACTTTGGAAAAAAAAATATTTTTTTAGTTTCTTTGGAAAAAAAAAATTTTTTTAGTTACTTTGGAAAAAAAAAAATTTTTTTAGTTACTTTGGAAAAAAAAATATTTTTTTAGTTTCTTTGGAAAAAAAAATATTTTTTAGTTACTTTGGAAAAAAAAATATTTTTTTAGTTACTTTGGAAAAAAAAATATTTTTTTAGTTTCTTTGGAAAAAAAAATATTTTTTTAGTTACTTTGGAAAAAAAATATTTTTTTAGTTTCTTTGGAAAAAAAAATATTTTTTTAGTTACTTTGGAAAAAAAAAAATTTTTTTAGTTACTTTGGAAAAAATTTTTTTTTTTTAGTTACTTTGGAAAAAAAAATATTTTTTTAGTTACTTTGGAAAAAAAATATTTTTTTAGTTACTTTGGAAAAAAAAATATTTTTTTAGTTATTTTGGAAAAAAAAATATTTTTTTAGTTACTTTGGAAAAAAAAATATTTTTTTAGTTATTTTGGAAAAAAAAATATTTTTTTAGTTACTTTGGAAAAAAAAATATTTTTTTAGTTTCTTTGGAAAAAAAAATATTTTTTTAGTTACTTTGGAAAAAAAAATATTTTTTTAGTTACTTTGGAAAAAAAAAATTTTTTTTAGTTACTTTGGAAAAAAAAATATTTTTTTAGTTACTTTGGAAAAAAAAATATTTTTTTAGTTTCTTTGGAAAAAAAATATTTTTTTAGTTACTTTGGAAAAAAAAATATTTTTTTAGTTTCTTTGGGAAAAAAAATATTTTTTTAGTTACTTTGGAAAAAAAAATATATTTTTGTAGTTACTTTGGAAAAAAAAATATTTTTTTAGTTATTTTGGAAAAAAAAATATTTTTTTAGTTACTTTTGGAAAAAAAAATATTTTTTTAGTTACTTTGGAAAAAAAAATATTTTTTTAGTTACTTTGGAAAAAAAATATTTTTTTAGTTACTTTGGAAAAAAAATATTTTTTTAGTTACTTTGGAAAAAAAAATATTTTTTTAGTTACTTTGGGAAAAAAATTTTTTTTTAGTTTCTTTGGAAAAAAAAAATTTTTTTAGTTACTTTGGAAAAAAAATTTTTTTTTTAGTTTCTTTGGAAAAAAAAAATTTTTTAGTTACTTTGGAAAAAAAAATATATTTTTAGTTTCTTTGGAAAAAAAAATATTTTTTTAGTTACTTTGGAAAAAAAAATATTTTTTTAGTTACTTTGGAAAAAAAATATTTTTTTAGTTACTTTGGAAAAAAAAATATTTTTTTAGTTACTTTGGAAAAAAAATATTTTTTTAGTTACTTTGGAAAAAAAAATATTTTTTTAGTTACTTTGGAAAAAAAAATATTTTTTTAGTTACTTTGGAAAAAAAAATATTTTTTTAGTTACTTTGGAAAAAAAAATATTTTTTTAGTTACTTTGGAAAAAAATATATTTTTTTAGTTACTTTGGAAAAAAATATTTTTTTTTAGTTACTTTGGAAAAAAAAATATTTTTTTAGTTACTTTGGAAAAAAAAATATTTTTTTAGTTACTTTGGAAAAAAAATATATTTTTTAGTTACTTTGGAAAAAAATATATTTTTTTAGTTACTTTGGGAAAAAAAATATTTTTTTAGTTACTTTGGAAAAAAAAATATTTTTTTAGTTTCTTTGGAAAAAAAATATTTTTTTTAGTTACTTTGGAAAAAAAAATTTTTTTTTAGTTACTTTGGAAAAAAAAATATTTTTTTAGTTACTTTGGAAAAAAAAATATTTTTTTAGTTACTTTGGAAAAAAATATATTTTTTTAGTTTCTTTGGAAAAAAAAATATTTTTTTAGTTACTTTGGAAAAAAAAAAATTTTTTTAGTTACTTTGGAAAAAAAATATTTTTTTAGTTACTTTGGAAAAAAAAATATTTTTTTAGTTACTTTGGAAAAAAAAATATTTTTTTAGTTACTTTGGAAAAAAAAATATTTTTTTAGTTACTTTGGGAAAAAAAAATAATTTTTAGTTACTTTGGAAAAAAAAAATTTTTTTAGTTACTTTGGGAAAAAAATTTTTTTTTAGTTACTTTGGAAAAAAAAATATTTTTTTAGTTACTTTGGGAAAAAAAAATTTTTTTTAGTTACTTTGGAAAAAAAAAAATTTTTTTTAGTTACTTTGGAAAAAAAAATATTTTTTTAGTTTCTTTGGAAAATTTTTTTTTTTTTTAGTTACTTTGGAAAAAAAATATATTTTTTTAGTTACTTTGGAAAAAAAAATATTTTTTTAGTTTCTTTGGAAAAAAAATATTTTTTTAGTTACTTTGGAAAAAAAAATATTTTTTTAGTTACTTTGGAAAAAAAAAAAAATTTTTAGTTACTTTGGGAAAAAAAATATTTTTTTAGTTACTTTGGAAAAAAAAATATTTTTTTAGTTACTTTGGAAAAAAAATTATTTTTTTAGTTACTTTGGAAAAAAAAATATTTTTTTAGTTACTTTGGAAAAAAAAATATTTTTTTAGTTACTTTGGAAAAAAAAATATTTTTTTAGTTACTTTGGGAAAAAAAATATTTTTTTAGTTACTTTGGAAAAAAAAATATTTTTTTAGTTACTTTGGAAAAAAATATATTTTTTTAGTTACTTTGGAAAAAAATATATTTTTTTAGTTACTTTGGAAAAAAAAATTTTTTTTTAGTTACTTTGGAAAAAAAAATATTTTTTTAGTTACTTTGGAAAAAAATTTTTTTTTTTAGTTACTTTGGGAAAAAAAATTATTTTTTAGTTACTTTGGAAAAAAATATATTTTTTTAGTTACTTTGGAAAAAAATATATTTTTTTAGTTACTTTGGGAAAAAAAATATTTTTTTAGTTACTTTGGAAAAAAAAATATTTTTTTAGTTACTTTGGAAAAAAAAATATTTTTTTAGTTACTTTGGAAAAAAAATATTTTTTTAGTTACTTTGGAAAAAAAAATATTTTTTTAGTTATTTTGGAAAAAAAAATATTTTTTTAGTTACTTTGGAAAAAAAAAATTTTTTTAGTTACTTTGGAAAAAAAAAAAATTTTTTAGTTACTTTGGAAAAACAATTTTTTTTTTAGTTTCTTTGGAAAAAAAATTTTTTTTTAGTTACTTTGGAAAAAAATATATTTTTTTAGTTACTTTGGAAAAAAATATATTTTTTTAGTTTCTTTGGAAAAAAAAAATTTTTTTTAGTTACTTTGGGAAAAAAAATATTTTTTTAGTTACTTTGGAAAAAAATATATTTTTTTAGTTACTTTGGAAAAAAATATTTGTTTTTAGTTACTTTGGAAAAAAAAATATTTTTTTAGTTACTTTGGAAAAAAAAATATTTTTTTAGTTACTTTGGAAAAAAAAATATTTTTTAGTTACTTTGGAAAAAAAAATATTTTTTTAGTTACTTTGGGAAAAAAAATATTTTTTTAGTTACTTTGGAAAAAAAATATTTTTTTAGTTTCTTTGGAAAAAAAATATTTTTTTTAGTTACTTTGGAAAAAAAAATATTTTTTTAGTTTCTTTGGAAAAAAAAAAAATTTTTTAGTTACTTTGGAAAAAAATTTTTTTTTTAGTTACTTTGGAAAAAAAAATATTTTTTTAGTTACTTTGGAAAAAAAAATATTTTTTTAGTTTCTTTGGAAAAAAAAATATTTTTTTAGTTACTTTGGAAAAAAAAATATTTTTGTTAGTTACTTTGGAAAAAAAATATTTTTTTAGTTACTTTGGAAAAAAAAATATTTTTTTAGTTACTTTGGAAAAAAAATATTTTTTTAGTTACTTTGGAAAAAAAAATATTTTTTTAGTTACTTTGGAAAAAAAAATATTTTTTTAGTTACTTTGGGAAAAAAAATATTTTTTTAGTTACTTTGGAAAAAAAATTTTTTTTTTAGTTACTTTGGGAAAAAAAATAATTTTTTAGTTACTTTGGAAAAAAAAATATTTTTTTAGTTACTTTGGAAAAAAATATATATTTTTAGTTTCTTTGGAAAAAAAAATATTTTTTTAGTTACTTTGGAAAAAAAAATATTTTTTTAGTTACTTTGGAAAAAAAAATATTTTTTTAGTTACTTTGGAAAAAAAAATATTTTTTTAGTTACTTTGGAAAAAAAATATTTTTTTAGTTACTTTGGAAAAAAAAATATTTTTTTAGTTATTTTGGAAAAAAAAATATTTTTTTAGTTACTTTTGGAAAAAAAAATATTTTTTTAGTTACTTTGGAAAAAAATATATATTTTTAGTTTCTTTGGAAAAAAAAATATTTTTTTAGTTACTTTGGAAAAAAAAATATTTTTTTAGTTACTTTGGAAAAAAAAATATTTTTTTAGTTACTTTGGAAAAAAAAATATTTTTTTAGTTATTTTGGAAAAAAAAATATTTTTTTAGTTACTTTTGGAAAAAAAAATATTTTTTTAGTTACTTTGGAAAAAAAAATATTTTTTTAGTTACTTTGGAAAAAAAATATTTTTTTTAGTTTCTTTGGAAAAAAAAAAATTTTTTTAGTTACTTTGGAAAAAAAAATTTTTTTTTAGTTTCTTTGGAAAAAAAAATAAATTTTTAGTTACTTTGGAAAAAAATATATTTTTTTCGTTACTTTGGAAAAAAAAATATTTTTTTAGTTTCTTTGGAAAAAAAATTTTTTTTTTAGTTACTTTGGGAAAAAAAATATTTTTTTAGTTACTTTGGAAAAAAAATATTTTTTTAGTTACTTTGGAAAAAAAAATATTTTTTTAGTTACTTTGGAAAAAAAAATATTTTTTTAGTTACTTTGGAAAAAAAAATATTTTTTTAGTTACTTTGGAAAAAAAAATATTTTTTTAGTTACTTTGGAAAAAAATATATTTTTTTAGTTACTTTGGAAAAAAATATTTTTTTTTAGTTACTTTGGAAAAAAAAATATTTTTTTAGTTACTTTGGGAAAAAAAATAATTTTTTAGTTACTTTGGAAAAAAAAAATTATTTTTAGTTACTTTGGAAAAAAAAATATTTTTTTAGTTTCTTTGGAAAAAAAAATATTTTTTTAGTTACTTTGGAAAAAAAAATTTTTTTTAGTTACTTTGGAAAAAAAAATATTTTTTTAGTTTCTTTGGAAAAAAAAATATTTTTTTAGTTACTTTGGAAAAAAAAATATTTTTTTAGTTACTTTGGAAAAAAAAAAATTTTTTTAGTTACTTTGGAAAAAAAATTTTTTTTTTAGTTACTTTGGAAAAAAAAATATTTTTTTAGTTACTTTGGAAAAAAATATATATTTTTAGTTTCTTTGGAAAAAAAAATATTTTTTTAGTTACTTTGGAAAAAAAAATATTTTTTTAGTTACTTTGGAAAAAAAAATATTTTTTTAGTTACTTTGGAAAAAAAAATATTTTTTTAGTTACTTTGGAAAAAAAATATTTTTTTAGTTACTTTGGAAAAAAAAATATTTTTTTAGTTATTTTGGAAAAAAAAATATTTTTTTAGTTACTTTTGGAAAAAAAAATATTTTTTTAGTTACTTTGGAAAAAAATATATTTTTTTAGTTACTTTGGAAAAAAATATATTTTTTTAGTTTCTTTGGAAAAAAAAATATTTTTTTAGTTACTTTGGAAAAAAAAATATTTTTTTAGTTACTTTGGAAAAAAAAATATTTTTTTAGTTACTTTGGAAAAAAAAATATTTTTTTAGTTACTTTGGAAAAAAATATTTTTTTTTAGTTACTTTGGAAAAAAAAATATTTTTTTAGTTACTTTGGAAAAAAAATATTTTTTTAGTTACTTTGGAAAAAAAAATATTTTTTAGTTACTTTGGAAAAAAAAATATTTTTTTAGTTACTTTGGGAAAAAAAATATTTTTTTAGTTACTTTGGAAAAAAAAATATTTTTTTAGTTTCTTTGGAAAAAAAATATTTTTTTTAGTTACTTTGGAAAAAAAAATATTTTTTTAGTTACTTTGGAAAAAAAAATATTTTTTTAGTTACTTTGGAAAAAAAAATATTTTTTTAGTTTCTTTGGAAAAAAAAATATTTTTTTAGTTACTTTGGAAAAAAAAATATTTTTTTAGTTACTTTGGAAAAAAAATATTTTTTTAGTTACTTTGGAAAAAAAATTTTTTTTTTAGTTACTTTGGAAAAAAAATTTTTTTTTTAGTTTCTTTGGAAAAAAAAAATTTTTTTAGTTACTTTGGAAAAAAAAATATTTTTTTAGTTACTTTGGAAAAAAAAATATTTTTTTAGTTTCTTTGGAAAAAAAAATTTTTTTTTAGTTACTTTGGAAAAAAAATTTTTTTTTTAGTTACTTTGGAAAAAAAAAAATTTTTTTTAGTTACTTTGGAAAAAAAAATAATTTTTTAGTTACTTTGGAAAAAAAAATTTTTTTAGTTACTTTGGAAAAAAATATATATTTTTAGTTTCTTTGGAAAAAAAAATATTTTTTTAGTTACTTTGGAAAAAAAAATATTTTTTTAGTTACTTTGGAAAAAAAAATATTTTTTTAGTTACTTTGGAAAAAAAATATTTTTTTAGTTACTTTGGAAAAAAAATATTTTTTTAGTTACTTTGGAAAAAAAAATATTTTTTTTGTTATTTTGGAAAAAAAAATATTTTTTTAGTTACTTTTGGAAAAAAAATATTTTTTTAGTTACTTTGGAAAAAAAAATATTTTTTTAGTTACTTTGGAAAAAAAATATTTTTTTAGTTACTTTGGAAAAAAAATATTTTTTTAGTTACTTTGGAAAAAAAAATATTTTTTTAGTTACTTTGGAAAAAAAAATATTTTTTTAGTTACTTTGGGAAAAAAAATATTTTTTTAGTTACTTTGGAAAAAAAAATATTTTTTTAGTTTCTTTGGAAAAAAAAATAATTTTTTAGTTACTTTGGAAAAAAAAATATTTTTTTAGTTACTTTGGAAAAAAAAATATTTCTTTAGTTTCTTTGGAAAAAAAAATATTTTTTTAGTTACTTTGGAAAAAAAATTTTTTTTTTAGTTACTTTGGAAAAAAAAATATTTTTTTAGTTACTTTGGAAAAAAAAATATTTTTTTAGTTACTTTGGAAAAAAAAATATTTTTTTAGTTACTTTGGAAAAAAAAATATTTTTTTAGTTACTTTGGAAAAAAAAATATTTTTTTAGTTACTTTGGAAAAAAAAATATTTTTTTAGTTACTTTGGAAAAAAAAATATTTTTTAGTTACTTTGGAAAAAAAAATATTTTTTTAGTTACTTTGGGAAAAAAAAAAAAATTTTAGTTACTTTGGAAAAAAAAAATTTTTTTAGTTACTTTGGAAAAAAAAAATTTTTTTAGTTACTTTGGAAAAAAAAATATTTTTTTAGTTTCTTTGGAAAAAAAAAAATTTTTTTAGTTACTTTGGAAAAAAAATATTTTTTTTAGTTACTTTGGAAAAAAAAAAAATTTTTTAGTTTCTTTGGAAAAAAATTTTTTTTTTTTAGTTACTTTGGAAAAAAAAATATTTTTTTAGTTTCTTTGGAAAAAAAATTTTTTTTTAGTTACTTTGGAAAAAAAAATATTTTTTTAGTTACTTTGGAAAAAAAAAATTTTTTTAGTTACTTTGGAAAAAAAAATATTTTTTTAGTTTCTTTGGAAAAAAAAATATTTTTTTAGTTACTTTGGAAAAAAAAAATTTTTTTAGTTACTTTGGAAAAAAAAATTTTTTTTAGTTACTTTGGAAAAAAAAAAAATTTTTTAGTTACTTTGGAAAAAAAAATATTTTTTTAGTTTCTTTGGAAAAAAAAAATTTTTTTAGTTACTTTGGAAAAAAAAAAATTTTTTTAGTTACTTTGGAAAAAAAAATATTTTTTTAGTTTCTTTGGAAAAAAAAATATTTTTTAGTTACTTTGGAAAAAAAAATATTTTTTTAGTTACTTTGGAAAAAAAAATATTTTTTTAGTTTCTTTGGAAAAAAAAATATTTTTTTAGTTACTTTGGAAAAAAAATATTTTTTTAGTTTCTTTGGAAAAAAAAATATTTTTTTAGTTACTTTGGAAAAAAAAAAATTTTTTTAGTTACTTTGGAAAAAATTTTTTTTTTTTAGTTACTTTGGAAAAAAAAATATTTTTTTAGTTACTTTGGAAAAAAAATATTTTTTTAGTTACTTTGGAAAAAAAAATATTTTTTTAGTTATTTTGGAAAAAAAAATATTTTTTTAGTTACTTTGGAAAAAAAAATATTTTTTTAGTTACTTTGGAAAAAAAAATATTTTTTTAGTTACTTTGGAAAAAAAAAATTTTTTTAGTTACTTTGGAAAAAAAATTTTTTTTAGTTACTTTGGAAAAAAAAAAAAATTTTTAGTTACTTTGGAAAAAAAAATATTTTTTTAGTTTCTTTGGAAAAAAAAATATTTTTTAGTTACTTTGGAAAAAAAAAAAATTTTTTAGTTACTTTGGAAAAAAAAATATTTTTTTAGTTTCTTTGGAAAAAAAAATATTTTTTAGTTACTTTGGAAAAAAAAATATTTTTTTAGTTACTTTGGAAAAAAAAATATTTTTTTAGTTTCTTTGGAAAAAAAAATATTTTTTTAGTTACTTTGGAAAAAAAATATTTTTTTAGTTACTTTGGAAAAAAAAATATTTTTTTAGTTATTTTGGAAAAAAAAATATTTTTTTAGTTACTTTGGAAAAAAATTTATTTTTTTAGTTACTTTGGAAAAAAAAATATTTTTTTAGTTACTTTGGAAAAAAAATATTTTTTTAGTTACTTTGGAAAAAAAATATTTTTTTAGTTACTTTGGAAAAAAAATATTTTTTTAGTTACTTTGGAAAAAAAAATATTTTTTTAGTTACTTTGGAATAAAAAATTTTTTTTAGTTACTTTGGAAAAAAAAATATTTTTTTAGTTACTTTGGAAAAAAAATATTTTTTTAGTTACTTTGGAAAAAAAATATATTTTTTTAGTTACTTTGGAAAAAAAATATTTTTTTAGTTACTTTGGAAAAAAAAATATTTTTTTAGTTACTTTGGAAAAAAAAATATTTTTTTAGTTACTTTGGGAAAAAAAATATTTTTTTAGTTACTTTGGAAAAAAAAATATTTTTTTAGTTACTTTGGGAAAAAAAAAAATTTTTTAGTTACTTTGGAAAAAAAAAATTTTTTTTAGTTACTTTGGGAAAAAAAATTTTTTTTAGTTTCTTTGGAAAAAAAAATATTTTTTTAGTTACTTTGGAAAAAAAATAATTTTTTTAGTTACTTTGGAAAAAAAAATATTTTTTTAGTTACTTTGGAAAAAAAAAATTTTTTTTAGTTACTTTGGAAAAAAAAAAAATTTTTTAGTTACTTTGGAAAAAAAAATATTTTTTTAGTTTCTTTGGAAAAAAAAATATTTTTTTAGTTACTTTGGAAAAAAAAAAAAAATTTAGTTACTTTGGAAAAAAATATATATTTTTAGTTTCTTTGGAAAAAAAAATATTTTTTTAGTTACTTTGGAAAAAAAAATATTTTTTTAGTTACTTTGGAAAAAAAAATATTTTTTTAGTTACTTTGGAAAAAAAAATATTTTTTTAGTTACTTTGGAAAAAAAATATTTTTTTAGTTACTTTGGAAAAAAAATATATTTTTTTAGTTATTTTGGAAAAAAAATATTTTTTTAGTTACTTTTGGAAAAAAATATATTTTTTTAGTTACTTTGGAAAACAAAATATTTTTTTAGTTACTTTGGAAAAAAAATATTTTTTTAGTTACTTTGGAAAAAAAATATTTTTTTAGTTACTTTGGGAAAAAAAATATTTTTTTAGTTACTTTGGAAAAAAAAATATTTTTTTAGTTACTTTGGGAAAAAAAATATTTTTTTAGTTACTTTGGAAAAAAAAATATTTTTTTAGTTTCTTTGGAAAAAAAAAAAAATTTTTAGTTACTTTGGAAAAAAAAATATTTTTTTAGTTTCTTTGGAAAAAAAAAAATTTTTTTAGTTACTTTGGAAAAAAAAATATTTTTTTAGTTACTTTGGAAAAAAAAAAATTTTTTTAGTTACTTTGGAAAAAAATATATTTTTTTAGTTACTTTGGAAAAAAAAAAATTTTTTTAGTTACTTTGGAAAAAAAAATTTTTTTTTAGTTACTTTGGAAAAAAAAATATTTTTTTAGTTACTTTGGAAAAAAAAATATTTTTTTAGTTACTTTGGAAAAAAAAATATTTTTTTAGTTACTTTGGAAAAAAAAATATTTTTTAGTTACTTTGGAAAAAAAAATATTTTTTTAGTTACTTTGGAAAAAAAAAAATTTTTTTAGTTACTTTGGAAAAAAATATATTTTTTTAGTTACTTTGGAAAAAAAAAAATTTTTTTAGTTACTTTGGAAAATTTTTTTTTTTTTTAGTTACTTTGGAAAAAAAAATATTTTTTTAGTTACTTTGGAAAAAAAAATATTTTTTTAGTTACTTTGGAAAAAAAAATATTTTTTTAGTTACTTTGGAAAAAAAAATATTTTTTAGTTACTTTGGAAAAAAAAATATTTTTTTAGTTACTTTGGGAAAAAAAAAATTTTTTTAGTTACTTTGGAAAAAAAAATATTTTTTTAGTTACTTTGGAAAAAAAAATATTTTTTTAGTTTCTTTGGAAAAAAAAATATTTTTTTAGTTACTTTGGAAAAAAAATATTTTTTTTAGTTACTTTGGAAAAAAAAATATTTTTTTAGTTTCTTTGGAAAAAAAAATTTTTTTTTAGTTACTTTGGAAAAAAAAATATTTTTTTAGTTTCTTTGGAAAAAAAATATTTTTTTAGTTACTTTGGAAAAAAAAATTTTTTTTTAGTTACTTTGGAAAAAAAAATTTTTTTTTAGTTACTTTGGAAAAAAAAAATTTTTTTTAGTTTCTTTGGAAAAAAAAATATTTTTTTAGTTACTTTGGAAAAAAAAAAAATTTTTTAGTTACTTTGGAAAAAAAAAATTTTTTTTAGTTACTTTGGAAAAAAAAATATTTTTTTAGTTATTTTGGAAAAAAAAATATTTTTTTAGTTACTTTGGAAAAAAAAATATTTTTTTAGTTACTTTGGAAAAAAAAATATTTTTTTAGTTACTTTGGAAAAAAAATATTTTTTTAGTTACTTTGGAAAAAAAATATTTTTTTAGTTACTTTGGAAAAAAAAAAATTTTTTTAGTTACTTTGGAAAAAAAAATATTTTTTTAGTTTCTTTGGAAAAAAAAATATTTTTTAGTTACTTTGGAAAAAAAAATATTTTTTTAGTTACTTTGGAAAAAAAAATATTTTTTTAGTTACTTTGGAAAAAAAAATATTTTTTTAGTTACTTTGGAAAAAAATTTTTTTTTTAGTTACTTTGGAAAAAAAAAATTTTTTTTAGTTATTTTGGAAAAAAAAATATTTTTTTAGTTACTTTGGAAAAAAATATATTTTTTTAGTTACTTTGGAAAAAAAAATATTTTTTTAGTTACTTTGGAAAAAAAATATTTTTTTAGTTACTTTGGAAAAAAAATATTTTTTTAGTTACTTTGGAAAAAAAAATATTTTTTTAGTTACTTTGGAAAAAAAAATATTTTTTTAGTTACTTTGGAAAAAAAATATTTTTTTAGTTACTTTGGAAAAAAAAATATTTTTTTAGTTACTTTGGAAAAAAATAATTTTTTTTAGTTACTTTGGGAAAAAAAATAATTTTTTAGTTACTTTGGAAAAAAAAAATTTTTTTTAGTTACTTTGGAAAAAAAAATATTTTTTTAGTTTCTTTGGAAAAAAAAAAAAATTTTAGTTACTTTGGAAAAAAAAATTTTTTTTTAGTTACTTTGGAAAAAAAAAATTTTTTTTAGTTTCTTTGGAAAAAAAAATATTTTTTTAGTTTCTTTGGAAAAAAAAATATTTTTTTAGTTACTTTGGGAAAAAAAATATTTTTTTAGTTACTTTGGAAAAAAAAATATTTTTTTAGTTACTTTGGAAAAAAAAATATTTTTTTAGTTACTTTGGAAAAAAAATATTTTTTTAGTTACTTTGGAAAAAAAAATATTTTTTTAGTTACTTTGGAAAAAAATATATTTTTTTAGTTACTTTGGAAAAAAATATATTTTTTTAGTTACTTTGGAAAAAAATATTTTTTTTTAGTTACTTTGGAAAAAAAAATATTTTTTTAGTTACTTTGGAAAAAAAAATATTTTTTTAGTTACTTTGGAAAAAAAAATATTTTTTAGTTACTTTGGAAAAAAAAATATTTTTTTAGTTACTTTGGGAAAAAAAATATTTTTTCAGTTACTTTGGAAAAAAAAATATTTTTTTAGTTTCTTTGGAAAAAAAATATTTTTTTTAGTTACTTTGGAAAAAAAAATATTTTTTTAGTTTCTTTGGAAAAAAAAAAATTGTTTTAGTTACTTTGGAAAAAAATTTTTTTTTTAGTTACTTTGGAAAAAAAAATATTTTTTTAGTTACTTTGGAAAAAAAAATATTTTTTTAGTTTCTTTGGAAAAAAAAAATATTTTTTTAGTTACTTTGGAAAAAAAAATATTTTTTTAGTTACTTTGGAAAAAAAATATTTTTTTAGTTACTTTGGAAAAAAAAATATTTTTTTAGTTACTTTGGAAAAAAAATATTTTTTTAGTTACTTTGGGAAAAAAAATATTTTTTTAGTTACTTTGGGAAAAAAAATATTTTTTTAGTTACTTTGGAAAAAAAAAATTTTTTTTAGTTACTTTGGAAAAAAAATTTTTTTTTAGTTTCTTTGGAAAAAAAAAAATTTTTAGTTACTTTGGAAAAAAAAAAATTTTTTTAGTTACTTTGGAAAAAAAAATATTTTTTTAGTTTCTTTGGAAAATTTTTTTTTTTTTAGTTACTTTGGAAAAAAAAAATTTTTTTTAGTTACTTTGGAAAAAAAAAATTTTTTTTAGTTACTTTGGAAAAAAAAAATTTTTTTTAGTTACTTTGGAAAAAAAAAATTTTTTTAGTTACTTTGGAAAAAAATATATATTTTTAGTTTCTTTGGAAAAAAAAATATTTTTTTAGTTACTTTGGAAAAAAAAATATATTTTTAGTTACTTTGGAAAAAATATATTTTTTTAGTTACTTTGGAAAAAAAAATATTTTTTTAGTTATTTTGGAAAAAAAAATATTTTTTTAGTTACTTTTGGAAAAAAAAATATTTTTTTAGTTACTTTGGAAAAAAATATTTTTTTTTAGTTACTTTGGAAAAAAATATATATTTTTAGTTTCTTTGGAAAAAAAAATATTTTTTTAGTTACTTTGGAAAAAAAAATATTTTTTTAGTTACTTTGGAAAAAAAAATATTTTTTTAGTTACTTTGGAAAAAAAAATATTTTTTTAGTTATTTTGGAAAAAAAAATATTTTTTTAGTTACTTTTGGAAAAAAAAATATTTTTTTAGTTACTTTGGAAAAAAAAAAATTTTTTTAGTTACTTTGGAAAAAAAATATTTTTTTTAGTTTCTTTGGAAAAAAAAAATTTTTTTTAGTTACTTTGGAAAAAAAAATTTTTTTTTAGTTTCTTTGGAAAAAAAAAAATTTTTTAGTTACTTTGGAAAAAAATATATTTTTTTAGTTACTTTGGAAAAAAAAATATTTTTTTAGTTTCTTTGGAAAAAAAATTTTTTTTTTAGTTACTTTGGGAAAAAAAATATTTTTTTAGTTACTTTGGAAAAAAAATATTTTTTTAGTTACTTTGGAAAAAAAAATATTTTTTTAGTTTACTTTGGAAAAAAAAATATTTTTTTAGTTACTTTGGAAAAAAAAATATTTTTTTAGTTACTTTGGAAAAAAAAATATTTTTTTAGTTACTTTGGAAAAAAATATATTTTTTTAGTTACTTTGGAAAAAAATATTTTTTTTTAGTTACTTTGGAAAAAAAAATATTTTTTTAGTTACTTTGGGAAAAAAAAAAATTTTTTAGTTACTTTGGAAAAAAAAAATTATTTTTAGTTACTTTGGAAAAAAAAATATTTTTTTAGTTTCTTTGGAAAAAAAAATATTTTTTTAGTTACTTTGGAAAAAAAAAATTTTTTTTAGTTACTTTGGAAAAAAAAATATTTTTTTAGTTTCTTTGGAAAAAAAAATATTTTTTTAGTTACTTTGGAAAAAAAAATATTTTTTTAGTTACTTTGGAAAAAAAAAATTTTTTTTAGTTACTTTGGAAAAAAAAATTTTTTTTTAGTTACTTTGGAAAAAAAAATATTTTTTTAGTTACTTTGGAAAAAAATATATATTTTTAGTTTCTTTGGAAAAAAAAAATTTTTTTAGTTACTTTGGAAAAAAAAATATTTTTTTAGTTACTTTGGAAAAAAAAATATTTTTTTAGTTACTTTGGAAAAAAAAATATTTTTTTAGTTACTTTGGAAAAAAAATATTTTTTTAGTTACTTTGGAAAAAAAAATATTTTTTTAGTTATTTTGGAAAAAAAAATATTTTTTTAGTTACTTTTGGAAAAAAAAATATTTTTTTAGTTACTTTGGAAAAAAATATATTTTTTTAGTTACTTTGGAAAAAAATATATATTTTTAGTTTCTTTGGAAAAAAAAATATTTTTTTAGTTACTTTGGAAAAAAAAATATTTTTTTAGTTACTTTGGAAAAAAAAATATTTTTTTAGTTACTTTGGAAAAAAATATATTTTTTTAGTTACTTTGGAAAAAAATATTTTTTTTTAGTTACTTTGGAAAAAAAAATATTTTTTTAGTTACTTTGGAAAAAAAATATTTTTTTAGTTACTTTGGAAAAAAAAATATTTTTTAGTTACTTTGGAAAAAAAAATATTTTTTTAGTTACTTTGGGAAAAAAAATATTTTTTTAGTTACTTTGGAAAAAAAAATATTTTTTTAGTTTCTTTGGAAAAAAAATATTTTTTTTAGTTACTTTGGAAAAAAAAATATTTTTTTAGTTACTTTGGAAAAAAAAATATTTTTTTAGTTACTTTGGAAAAAAAAATATTTTTTTAGTTTCTTTGGAAAAAAAAATATTTTTTTAGTTACTTTGGAAAAAAAAATATTTTTTTAGTTACTTTGGAAAAAAAATATTTTTTTAGTTACTTTGGAAAAAAAAAATATTTTTTTAGTTACTTTGGAAAAAAAATATTTTTTTAGTTACTTTGGGAAAAAAAATATTTTTTTAGTTACTTTGGGAAAAAAAATAATTTTTTAGTTACTTTGGAAAAAAAAATTTTTTTTAGTTACTTTGGAAAAAAAATTTTTTTTTTAGTTTCTTTGGAAAAAAAAAATTTTTTTTAGTTACTTTGGGAAAAAAAATATTTTTTTAGTTACTTTGGAAAAAAAAATATTTTTTTAGTTTCTTTGGAAAAAAAAATTTTTTTTTAGTTACTTTGGAAAAAAAAATATTTTTTTAGTTACTTTGGAAAAAAAAAAATTTTTTTTAGTTACTTTGGAAAAAAAAATAATTTTTTAGTTACTTTGGAAAAAAAAAATTTTTTAGTTACTTTGGAAAAAAATATATATTTTTAGTTTCTTTGGAAAAAAAAAATTTTTTTTAGTTACTTTGGAAAAAAAAATATTTTTTTAGTTACTTTGGAAAAAAAAATATTTTTTTAGTTACTTTGGAAAAAAAATATTTTTTTAGTTACTTTGGAAAAAAAATATTTTTTTAGTTACTTTGGAAAAAAAAATATTTTTTTTGTTATTTTGGAAAAAAAAATATTTTTTTAGTTACTTTTGGAAAAAAAATATTTTTTTAGTTACTTTGGAAAAAAAAATATTTTTTTAGTTACTTTGGAAAAAAAATATTTTTTTAGTTACTTTGGAAAAAAAATATTTTTTTAGTTACTTTGGAAAAAAAAATATTTTTTTAGTTACTTTGGAAAAAAAAATATTTTTTTAGTTACTTTGGGAAAAAAAATATTTTTTTAGTTACTTTGGAAAAAAAAATATTTTTTTAGTTTCTTTGGAAAAAAAAATAATTTTTTAGTTACTTTGGAAAAAAAAATATTTTTTTAGTTACTTTGGAAAAAAAAATATTTCTTTAGTTTCTTTGGAAAAAAAAATATTTTTTTAGTTACTTTGGAAAAAAAAATATTTTTTTAGTTACTTTGGAAAAAAAAATATTTTTTTAGTTACTTTGGAAAAAAAAATATTTTTTTAGTTACTTTGGAAAAAAAAATATTTTTTTAGTTACTTTGGAAAAAAAAATATTTTTTTAGTTACTTTGGAAAAAAAAATATTTTTTTAGTTACTTTGGAAAAAAAAATATTTTTTTAGTTACTTTGGAAAAAAAAATATTTTTTAGTTACTTTGGAAAAAAAAATATTTTTTTAGTTACTTTGGGAAAAAAAAAATTTTTTTAGTTACTTTGGAAAAAAAAAATTTTTTTAGTTACTTTGGAAAAAAAAATATTTTTTTAGTTACTTTGGAAAAAAAAATATTTTTTTAGTTTCTTTGGAAAAAAAAAAATTTTTTTAGTTACTTTGGAAAAAAAATATTTTTTTTAGTTACTTTGGAAAAAAAAAAATTTTTTTAGTTTCTTTGGAAAAAAAATTTTTTTTTTTAGTTACTTTGGAAAAAAAAATATTTTTTTAGTTTCTTTGGAAAAAAAAATTTTTTTTAGTTACTTTGGAAAAAAAAATATTTTTTTAGTTACTTTGGAAAAAAAAAATTTTTTTTAGTTACTTTGGAAAAAAAAATATTTTTTTAGTTTCTTTGGAAAAAAAAATATTTTTTTAGTTACTTTGGAAAAAAAAAAAATTTTTTAGTTACTTTGGAAAAAAAAATTTTTTTTAGTTACTTTGGAAAAAAAAAAATTTTTTTAGTTACTTTGGAAAAAAAAATATTTTTTTAGTTTCTTTGGAAAAAAAAATATTTTTTAGTTACTTTGGAAAAAAAAAAAATTTTTTAGTTACTTTGGAAAAAAAAATATTTTTTTAGTTTCTTTGGAAAAAAAAATATTTTTTAGTTACTTTGGAAAAAAAAATATTTTTTTAGTTACTTTGGAAAAAAAAATATTTTTTTAGTTTCTTTGGAAAAAAAAATATTTTTTTAGTTACTTTGGAAAAAAAATATTTTTTTAGTTTCTTTGGAAAAAAAAATATTTTTTTAGTTACTTTGGAAAAAAAAAAATGTTTTAGTTACTTTGGAAAAAAATTTTTTTTTTTAGTTACTTTGGAAAAAAAAATATTTTTTTAGTTACTTTGGAAAAAAAATATTTTTTTAGTTACTTTGGAAAAAAAAATATTTTTTTAGTTATTTTGGAAAAAAAAATATTTTTTTAGTTACTTTGGAAAAAAAAATATTTTTTTAGTTACTTTGGAAAAAAAAATATTTTTTTAGTTACTTTGGAAAAAAAAAATTTTTTTAGTTACTTTGGAAAAAAAATTTTTTTTAGTTACTTTGGAAAAAAAAAAAATTTTTTAGTTACTTTGGAAAAAAAAATATTTTTTTAGTTTCTTTGGAAAAAAAAATATTTTTTAGTTACTTTGGAAAAAAAAAAAAATTTTTAGTTACTTTGGAAAAAAAAATATTTTTTTAGTTTCTTTGGAAAAAAAAATATTTTTTAGTTACTTTGGAAAAAAAAATATTTTTTTAGTTACTTTGGAAAAAAAAATATTTTTTTAGTTTCTTTGGAAAAAAAAATATTTTTTTAGTTACTTTGGAAAAAAAATATTTTTTTAGTTACTTTGGAAAAAAAAATATTTTTTTAGTTATTTTGGAAAAAAAAATATTTTTTTAGTTACTTTGGAAAAAAATTAATTTTTTTAGTTACTTTGGAAAAAAAAATATTTTTTTAGTTACTTTGGAAAAAAAATATTTTTTTAGTTACTTTGGAAAAAAAATATTTTTTTAGTTACTTTGGAAAAAAAAATATTTTTTTAGTTACTTTGGAAAAAAAATATTTTTTTAGTTACTTTGGAAAAAAAAATATTTTTTTAGTTACTTTGGAAAAAAAATATTTTTTTAGTTACTTTGGAAAAAAAAATATTTTTTTAGTTACTTTGGAAAAAAAAATATTTTTTTAGTTACTTTGGGAAAAAAAATATTTTTTTAGTTACTTTGGAAAAAAAAATATTTTTTTAGTTACTTTGGGAAAAAAAATATTTTTTTAGTTACTTTGGAAAAAAAAAATTTTTTTTAGTTACTTTGGGAAAAAAAATTTTTTTTTAGTTTCTTTGGAAAAAAAAATATTTTTTTAGTTACTTTGGAAAAAAAATAATTTTTTTAGTTACTTTGGAAAAAAAAATATTTTTTTAGTTACTTTGGAAAAAAAAAATTTTTTTTAGTTACTTTGGAAAAAAAAAATTTTTTTTAGTTACTTTGGAAAAAAAAATATTTTTTTAGTTTCTTTGGAAAAAAAAATATTTTTTTAGTTACTTTGGAAAAAAAAAAATTTTTTAGTTACTTTGGAAAAAAATATATATTTTTAGTTTCTTTGGAAAAAAAAATATTTTTTTAGTTACTTTGGAAAAAAAAATATTTTTTTAGTTACTTTGGAAAAAAAAATATTTTTTTAGTTACTTTGGAAAAAAAAATATTTTTTTAGTTACTTTGGAAAAAAAATATTTTTTTAGTTACTTTGGAAAAAAAAATATTTTTTTAGTTATTTTGGAAAAAAAATATTTTTTTAGTTACTTTTGGAAAAAAAAATATTTTTTTAGTTACTTTGGAAAACAAAATATTTTTTTAGTTACTTTGGAAAAAAAATATTTTTTTAGTTACTTTGGAAAAAAAATATTTTTTTAGTTACTTTGGGAAAAAAAATATTTTTTTAGTTACTTTGGAAAAAAAAATATTTTTTTAGTTACTTTGGGAAAAAAAATATTTTTTTAGTTACTTTGGAAAAAAAAATATTTTTTTAGTTTCTTTGGAAAAAAAAAATTTTTTTTAGTTACTTTGGAAAAAAAAATATTTTTTTAGTTTCTTTGGAAAAAAAAATATTTTTTTAGTTACTTTGGAAAAAAAAATATCTTTTTAGTTACTTTGGAAAAAAAAAAATTTTTTTAGTTACTTTGGAAAAAAATATATTTTTTTAGTTACTTTGGAAAAAAAAAAAATTTTTTAGTTACTTTGGAAAAATTTTTTTTTTTTTAGTTACTTTGGAAAAAAAAATATTTTTTTAGTTACTTTGGAAAAAAAAATATTTTTTTAGTTACTTTGGAAAAAAAAATATTTTTTTAGTTACTTTGGAAAAAAAAATATTTTTTAGTTACTTTGGAAAAAAAAATATTTTTTTAGTTACTTTGGGAAAAAAAATTTTTTTTTAGTTACTTTGGAAAAAAAAATATTTTTTTAGTTACTTTGGAAAAAAAAATATTTTTTTAGTTTCTTTGGAAAAAAAAATATTTTTTTAGTTACTTTGGAAAAAAAATATTTTTTTTAGTTACTTTGGAAAAAAAAATATTTTTTTAGTTTCTTTGGAAAAAAATTTTTTTTTTTAGTTACTTTGGAAAAAAAAAATTTTTTTAGTTTCTTTGGAAAAAAAATATTTTTTTAGTTACTTTGGAAAAAAAAAATTTTTTTTAGTTACTTTGGAAAAAAAAAATTTTTTTTAGTTACTTTGGAAAAAAAAATTTTTTTTTAGTTTCTTTGGAAAAAAAAATATTTTTTTAGTTACTTTGGAAAAAAAAAAAATTTTTTAGTTACTTTGGAAAAAAAAATTTTTTTTTAGTTACTTTGGAAAAAAAAATATTTTTTTAGTTATTTTGGAAAAAAAAATATTTTTTTAGTTACTTTGGAAAAAAAAATATTTTTTTAGTTACTTTGGAAAAAAAAATATTTTTTTAGTTACTTTGGAAAAAAAATATTTTTTTAGTTACTTTGGAAAAAAAATATTTTTTTAGTTACTTTGGAAAAAAAAAATTTTTTTTAGTTACTTTGGAAAAAAAAATATTTTTTTAGTTTCTTTGGAAAAAAAAATTTTTTTTAGTTACTTTGGAAAATAAAATATTTTTTTAGTTACTTTGGAAAAAAAAATATTTTTTTAGTTACTTTGGAAAAAAAAATATTTTTTTAGTTACTTTGGAAAAAAAAATATTTTTTTAGTTTCTTTGGAAAAAAAAAATTTTTTTTAGTTACTTTGGAAAAAAAAATATTTTTTTAGTTTCTTTGGAAAAAAAAATATTTTTTTAGTTACTTTGGAAAAAAAAATATCTTTTTAGTTACTTTGGAAAAAAAAAAATTTTTTTAGTTACTTTGGAAAAAAATATATTTTTTTAGTTACTTTGGAAAAAAAAAAAATTTTTTAGTTACTTTGGAAAAATTTTTTTTTTTTTAGTTACTTTGGAAAAAAAAATATTTTTTTAGTTACTTTGGAAAAAAAAATATTTTTTTAGTTACTTTGGAAAAAAAAATATTTTTTTAGTTACTTTGGAAAAAAAAATATTTTTTAGTTACTTTGGAAAAAAAAATATTTTTTTAGTTACTTTGGGAAAAAAAAATTTTTTTTAGTTACTTTGGAAAAAAAAATATTTTTTTAGTTACTTTGGAAAAAAAAATATTTTTTTAGTTTCTTTGGAAAAAAAAATATTTTTTTAGTTACTTTGGAAAAAAAATATTTTTTTTAGTTACTTTGGAAAAAAAAATATTTTTTTAGTTTCTTTGGAAAAAAATTTTTTTTTTTAGTTACTTTGGAAAAAAAAATTTTTTTTAGTTTCTTTGGAAAAAAAATATTTTTTTAGTTACTTTGGAAAAAAAAAATTTTTTTTAGTTACTTTGGAAAAAAAAAATTTTTTTT
Source organism: Melanostigma gelatinosum (assembly GCF_949748355.1). Taxonomy (NCBI): domain Eukaryota; kingdom Metazoa; phylum Chordata; class Actinopteri; order Perciformes; family Zoarcidae; genus Melanostigma; species Melanostigma gelatinosum. Next base: position 253,546 of record NW_027634925.1, read on the forward strand.
AGTTACTTTGGAAAAAAAAATTTTTTTTTAGTTTCTTTGGAAAAAAAAATATTTTTTTAGTTACTTTGGAAAAAAAAAAATTTTTTTAGTTACTTTGGAAAAAAAAATTTTTTTTTAGTTACTTTGGAAAAAAAAATATTTTTTTAGTTATTTTGGAAAAAAAAATATTTTTTTAGTTACTTTGGAAAAAAAAATATTTTTTTAGTTACTTTGGAAAAAAAAATATTTTTTTAGTTACTTTGGAAAAAAAATATTTTTTTAGTTACTTTGGAAAAAAAATATTTTTTTAGTTACTTTGGAAAAAAAAAATTTTTTTTAGTTACTTTGGAAAAAAAAATATTTTTTTAGTTTCTTTGGAAAAAAAAATTTTTTTTAGTTACTTTGGAAAAAAAAATATTTTTTTAGTTACTTTGGAAAAAAAAATATTTTTTTAGTTACTTTGGAAAAAAAAATATTTTTTTAGTTACTTTGGAAAAAAAAATTTTTTTTAGTTACTTTGGAAAAAAAAAATTTTTTTTAGTTATTTTGGAAAAAAAAATATTTTTTTAGTTACTTTGGAAAAAAATATATTTTTTTAGTTACTTTGGAAAAAAAAAAATTTTTTTAGTTACTTTGGAAAAAAAATATTTTTTTAGTTACTTTGGAAAAAAAATATTTTTTTAGTTACTTTGGAAAAAAAAATATTTTTTTAGTTACTTTGGAAAAAAAAATATTTTTTTAGTTACTTTGGAAAAAAAATATTTTTTTAGTTACTTTGGAAAAAAAAATATTTTTTTAGTTACTTTGGAAAAAAAAAATTTTTTTTAGTTACTTTGGGAAAAAAAATAATTTTTTAGTTACTTTGGAAAAAAAAATTTTTTTTTAGTTACTTTGGAAAAAAAAATATTTTTTTAGTTTCTTTGGAAAAAAAAAAAAATTTTTAGTTACTTTGGAAAAAAAAAATTTTTTTTAGTTTCTTTGGAAAAAAAAAAATGTTTTTAGTTACTTTGGAAAAAAAAATATTTTTTTAGTTACTTTGGAAAAAAAAATATTTTTTTAGTTTCTTTGGAAAAAAAATATTTTTTAGTTTCTTTGGAAAATTTTCTTTTTTTTTAGTTTCTTTGGGAAAAAAAATATTTTTTTAGTTACTTTGGAAAAAAAATATATTTTTTTAGTTACTTTGGAAAAAAATATATTTTTTTAGTTATTTTGGAAAAAAAAATATTTTTTTAGTTACTTTTGGAAAAAAAAATATTTTTTTAGTTACTTTGGAAAAAAAAATATTTTTTTAGTTACTTTGGAAAAAAAATATTTTTTTTAGTTTCTTTGGAAAAAAAAAATTTTTTAGTTACTTTGGAAAAAAATATATTTTTTTAGTTACTTTGGAAAAAAAAATATTTTTTTAGTTTCTTTGGAAAAAAAAATATTTTTTTAGTTACTTTGGGAAAAAAAATATTTTTTTAGTTACTTTGGAAAAAAAAATATTTTTTTAGTTACTTTGGAAAAAAAAATATTTTTTTAGTTACTTTGGAAAAAAAATATTTTTTTAGTTACTTTGGAAAAAAAAATATTTTTTTAGTTACTTTGGAAAAAAATATATTTTTTTAGTTACTTTGGAAAAAAATATATTTTTTTAGTTACTTTGGAAAAAAATATTTTTTTTTAGTTACTTTGGAAAAAAAAATATTTTTTTAGTTACTTTGGAAAAAAAAATATTTTTTTAGTTACTTTGGAAAAAAAAATATTTTTTAGTTACTTTGGAAAAAAAAATATTTTTTTAGTTACTTTGGGAAAAAAAATATTTTTTTAGTTACTTTGGAAAAAAAAATATTTTTTTAGTTTCTTTGGAAAAAAAATATTTTTTTTAGTTACTTTGGAAAAAAAAATATTTTTTTAGTTTCTTTGGAAAAAAAAAAAATTTTTTAGTTACTTTGGAAAAATTTTTTTTTTTTAGTTACTTTGGAAAAAAAAATATTTTTTTAGTTACTTTGGAAAAAAAAATATTTTTTTAGTTTCTTTGGAAAAAAAAATATTTTTTTAGTTACTTTGGAAAAAAAAATATTTTTTTAGTTACTTTGGAAAAAAAATATTTTTTTAGTTACTTTGGAAAAAAAAATATTTTTTTAGTTACTTTGGAAAAAAAATATTTTTTTAGTTACTTTGGGAAAAAAAATATTTTTTTAGTTACTTTGGGAAAAAAAATAATTTTTTAGTTACTTTGGAAAAAAAAAAATTTTTTTAGTTACTTTGGAAAAAAAAAATTTTTTTTAGTTTCTTTGGAAAAAAAAAAATTTTTTAGTTACTTTGGAAAAAAAAAATTTTTTTAGTTACTTTGGAAAAAAAAATATTTTTTTAGTTTCTTTGGAAAAATTTTTTTTTTTTTAGTTACTTTGGAAAAAAAAATTTTTTTTTAGTTACTTTGGAAAAAAAAAATTTTTTTTAGTTACTTTGGAAAAAAAAAATTTTTTTTAGTTACTTTGGAAAAAAAAAATTTTTTTTAGTTACTTTGGAAAAAAAAAATTTTTTTAGTTACTTTGGAAAAAAATATATATTTTTAGTTTCTTTGGAAAAAAAAATATTTTTTTAGTTACTTTGGAAAAAAAAATATTTTTTTAGTTACTTTGGAAAAAAAAATATTTTTTTAGTTACTTTGGAAAAAAAAATATTTTTTTAGTTACTTTGGAAAAAATATATTTTTTTAGTTACTTTGGAAAAAAAAATATTTTTTTAGTTATTTTGGGAAAAAAAATATTTTTTTAGTTACTTTTGGAAAAAAAAATATTTTTTTAGTTACTTTGGAAAAAAAAATATTTTTTTAGTTACTTTGGAAAAAAAATATTTTTTTAGTTACTTTGGAAAAAAAATATTTTTTTAGTTACTTTGGAAAAAAAAATATTTTTTTAGTTACTTTGGAAAAAAAAATATTTTTTTTGTTACTTTGGGAAAAAAAATATTTTTTTAGTTACTTTGGAAAAAAAAATATTTTTTTAGTTTCTTTGGAAAAAAAAATTTTTTTTAGTTACTTTGGAAAAAAAAATATTTTTTTAGTTTCTTTGGAAAAAAAATATATTGTTTTTAGTTACTTTGGAAAAAAAAATATTTTTTTAGTTACTTTGGAAAAAAAAATATTTTTTTAGTTACTTTGGAAAAAAAAATATTTTTTTAGTTACTTTGGAAAAAAAAATATTTTTTTAGTTACTTTGGAAAAAAAAATATTTTTTTAGTTACTTTGGAAAAAAAAATATTTTTTAGTTACTTTGGAAAAAAAAATATTTTTTTAGTTACTTTGGGAAAAAAAAATTTTTTTTTTAGTTACTTTGGAAAAAAAAAATTTTTTTAGTTACTTTGGAAAATTTTTTTTTTTTTAGTTACTTTGGAAAAAAAAATATTTTTTTAGTTACTTTGGAAAAAAAAAATCTTTTTTAGTTACTTTGGAAAAAAAAATATTTTTTTAGTTTCTTTGGAAAAAAAAATATTTTTTTAGTTACTTTGGAAAAAAAAAAAATTTTTTAGTTACTTTGGAAAATTTTTTTTTTTTTTAGTTACTTTGGAAAAAAAAATATTTTTTTAGTTACTTTGGAAAAAAAATATTTTTTTAGTTACTTTGGAAAAAAAAATATTTTTTTAGTTATTTTGGAAAAAAAAATATTTTTTTAGTTACTTTGGAAAAAAAAATATTTTTTTAGTTACTTTGGAAAAAAAAATATTTTTTTAGTTACTTTGGAAAAAAAATATTTTTTTAGTTACTTTGGAAAAAAAATATTTTTTTAGTTACTTTGGAAAAAAAAAAAATTTTTTAGTTACTTTGGAAAAAAAAAATTTTTTTTAGTTTCTTTGGAAAAAAAATATTTTTTAGTTACTTTGGAAAAAAAAATATTTTTTTAGTTTCTTTGGAAAAAAAAATATTTTTTAGTTACTTTGGAAAAAAAAATATTTTTTTAGTTACTTTGGAAAAAAAAATATTTTTTTAGTTACTTTGGAAAAAAAAATATTTTTTTAGTTACTTTGGAAAAAAAAAAATGTTTTAGTTACTTTGGAAAAAAAAAAATTTTTTTAGTTACTTTGGAAAAAAAAATATTTTTTTAGTTTCTTTGGAAAATTTTTTTTTTTTTTAGTTACTTTGGAAAAAAAAAAAAATTTTTAGTTACTTTGGAAAAAAAAATTTTTTTTTAGTTACTTTGGAAAAAAAATTTTTTTTTTAGTTACTTTGGAAAAAAAAAATTTTTTTAGTTACTTTGGAAAAAAATATATATTTTTAGTTTCTTTGGAAAAAAAAATATTTTTTTAGTTACTTTGGAAAAAAAAATATTTTTTTAGTTACTTTGGAAAAAAAAATATTTTTTTAGTTACTTTGGAAAAAAAAATATTTTTTTAGTTACTTTGGAAAAAATATATTTTTTTAGTTACTTTGGAAAAAAAAATATTTTTTTAGTTATTTTGGAAAAAAAAATATTTTTTTAGTTACTTTTGGAAAAAAAAATATTTTTTTAGTTACTTTGGAAAAAAAAATATTTTTTTAGTTACTTTGGAAAAAAAATATTTTTTTAGTTACTTTGGAAAAAAAATATTTTTTTAGTTACTTTGGAAAAAAAAATATTTTTTTAGTTACTTTGGAAAAAAAAATATTTTTTTAGTTACTTTGGGAAAAAAAATATTTTTTTAGTTACTTTGGAAAAAAAAATATTTTTTTAGTTTCTTTGGAAAAAAAAATATTGTTTTTAGTTACTTTGGAAAAAAAAATATTTTTTTAGTTACTTTGGAAAAAAAAATATTTTTTTAGTTACTTTGGAAAAAAAAATATTTTTTTAGTTACTTTGGAAAAAAAAATATTTTTTTAGTTACTTTGGAAAAAAAAATATTTTTTTAGTTACTTTGGAAAAAAAATATTTTTTAGTTACTTTGGAAAAAAAAATATTTTTTTAGTTACTTTGGGAAAAAATTTTTTTTTTTTAGTTACTTTGGAAAAAAAATATTTTTTTAGTTACTTTGGAAAAAAATTTTTTTTTTAGTTACTTTGGAAAAAAAAATATTTTTTTAGTTTCTTTGGAAAAAAAAAAAATTTTTTAGTTACTTTGGAAAAAAAATATTTTTTTTAGTTACTTTGGAAAAAAAAAATTGTTTTAGTTTCTTTGGAAAAAAAAAATTTTTTTTAGTTACTTTGAAAAAAAATATTTTTTTAGTTTCTTTGGAAAATTTTTTTTTTTTTAGTTACTTTGGAAAAAAAAATATTTTTTTAGTTACTTTGGAAAAAAAAATCTTTTTTTAGTTACTTTGGAAAAAAAATATTTTTTTAGTTACTTTGGAAAAAAAAATATTTTTTTAGTTATTTTGGAAAAAAAAATATTTTTTTAGTTACTTTGGAAAAAAAAATATTTTTTTAGTTACTTTGGAAAAAAAAATATTTTTTTAGTTACTTTGGAAAAAAAATATTTTTTTAGTTACTTTGGAAAAAAAATATTTTTTTAGTTACTTTGGAAAAAAAAAAAATTTTTTAGTTACTTTGGAAAAAAAAATTTTTTTTTAGTTTCTTTGGGAAAAAAAATATTTTTTAGTTACTTTGGAAAAAAAAAATTTTTTTTAGTTTCTTTGGAAAAAAAAATATTTTTTAGTTACTTTGGAAAAAAAAATATTTTTTTAGTTACTTTGGAAAAAAAAATATTTTTTTAGTTACTTTGGAAAAAAAAATATTTTTTTAGTTACTTTGGAAAAAAAAATATTTTTTTAGTTTCTTTGGAAAAAAAAAAAAATTTTTAGTTACTTTGGAAAAAAAAATTTTTTTTTAGTTACTTTGGAAAAAAAAAAATTTTTTTAGTTTCTTTGGAAAAAAAAATATATTTTTGTAGTTACTTTGGAAAAAAAAATATTTTTTTAGTTATTTTGGAAAAAAAAATATTTTTTTAGTTACTTTTGGAAAAAAAAAAATTTTTTTAGTTACTTTGGAAAAAAAAATATTTTTTTAGTTACTTTGGAAAAAAAATATTTTTTTAGTTACTTTGGAAAAAAAATATTTTTTTAGTTACTTTGGAAAAAAAAATATTTTTTTAGTTACTTTGGGAAAAAAAATTTTTTTTAGTTTCTTTGGAAAAAAAAATTTTTTTTAGTTACTTTGGAAAAAAAATTTTTTTTTTAGTTTCTTTGGAAAAAAAAATTTTTTTAGTTACTTTGGAAAAAAATATATATTTTTAGTTTCTTTGGAAAAAAAAATATTTTTTTAGTTACTTTGGAAAAAAAAATATTTTTTTAGTTACTTTGGAAAAAAAATATTTTTTTAGTTACTTTGGAAAAAAAAATATTTTTTTAGTTACTTTGGAAAAAAAATATTTTTTTAGTTACTTTGGAAAAAAAAATATTTTTTTAGTTACTTTGGAAAAAAAAATATTTTTTTAGTTACTTTGGAAAAAAAAATATTTTTTTAGTTACTTTGGAAAAAAAAATATTTTTTTAGTTACTTTGGAAAAAAATATATTTTTTTAGTTACTTTGGAAAAAAATATTTTTTTTAGTTACTTTGGAAAAAAAAATATTTTTTTAGTTACTTTGGAAAAAAAAATATTTTTTTAGTTACTTTGGAAAAAAAATATATTTTTTAGTTACTTTGGAAAAAAATATATTTTTTTAGTTACTTTGGGAAAAAAAATATTTTTTTAGTTACTTTGGAAAAAAAAATATTTTTTTAGTTTCTTTGGAAAAAAAATATTTTTTTTAGTTACTTTGGAAAAAAAAATTTTTTTTTAGTTTCTTTGGAAAAAAAAATATTTTTTTAGTTACTTTGGAAAAAAAAATATTTTTTTAGTTACTTTGGAAAAAAAAATATTTTTTTAGTTACTTTGGAAAAAAATATATTTTTTTAGTTTCTTTGGAAAAAAATATATTTTTTTAGTTACTTTGGAAAAAAAAAATTTTTTTTAGTTACTTTGGAAAAAAAATATTTTTTTAGTTACTTTGGAAAAAAAAATATTTTTTTAGTTACTTTGGAAAAAAAAATATTTTTTTAGTTACTTTGGAAAAAAAAATATTTTTTTAGTTACTTTGGGAAAAAAAATAATTTTTAGTTACTTTGGAAAAAAAAAATTTTTTTAGTTACTTTGGGAAAAAAAAATTTTTTTAGTTACTTTGGAAAAAAAATATTTTTTTAGTTACTTTGGGAAAAAAAAAATTTTTTTAGTTACTTTGGAAAAAAAAAATTTTTTTTAGTTACTTTGGAAAAAAAAATATTTTTTTAGTTTCTTTGGAAAATTTTTTTTTTTTTTAGTTACTTTGGAAAAAAAAATATTTTTTTAGTTACTTTGGAAAAAAAAATATTTTTTTAGTTTCTTTGGAAAAAAAATATTTTTTTAGTTACTTTGGAAAAAAAAATATTTTTTTAGTTACTTTGGAAAAAAAAATATTTTTTTAGTTACTTTGGGAAAAAAAATATTTTTTTAGTTACTTTGGAAAAAAAAATATTTTTTTAGTTACTTTGGAAAAAAAAATATTTTTTTAGTTACTTTGGAAAAAAAAATATTTTTTTAGTTACTTTGGAAAAAAAAATATTTTTTTAGTTACTTTGGAAAAAAAAATATTTTTTTAGTTACTTTGGGAAAAAAAATATTTTTTTAGTTACTTTGGAAAAAAAAATATTTTTTTAGTTACTTTGGAAAAAAAATATATTTTTTTAGTTACTTTGGAAAAAAAAATATTTTTTTAGTTACTTTGGAAAAAAAAATATTTTTTTAGTTACTTTGGAAAAAAAAATATTTTTTTAGTTACTTTGGAAAAAAATTTTTTTTTTTAGTTACTTTGGGAAAAAAAATTATTTTTTAGTTACTTTGGAAAAAAAAATATTTTTTTAGTTACTTTGGAAAAAAATATTTTTTTTTAGTTACTTTGGAAAAAAAAATATTTTTTTAGTTACTTTGGAAAAAAAAATATTTTTTTAGTTACTTTGGAAAAAAAAATATTTTTTTAGTTACTTTGGAAAAAAAATATTTTTTTAGTTACTTTGGAAAAAAAAATATTTTTTTAGTTATTTTGGAAAAAAAAATATTTTTTTAGTTACTTTGGAAAAAAAAAATTTTTTTAGTTACTTTGGAAAAAAAAAATATTTTTTAGTTACTTTGGAAAAAAAAAATTTTTTTTAGTTTCTTTGGAAAAAAAAATTTTTTTTAGTTACTTTGGAAAAAAATATATTTTTTTAGTTACTTTGGAAAAAAATATATTTTTTTAGTTTCTTTGGAAAAAAAAATATTTTTTTAGTTACTTTGGGAAAAAAAATATTTTTTTAGTTACTTTGGAAAAAAATATATTTTTTTAGTTACTTTGGAAAAAAATATTTGTTTTTAGTTACTTTGGAAAAAAAAATATTTTTTTAGTTACTTTGGAAAAAAAAATATTTTTTTAGTTACTTTGGAAAAAAAAATATTTTTTAGTTACTTTGGAAAAAAAAATATTTTTTTAGTTACTTTGGGAAAAAAAATATTTTTTTAGTTACTTTGGAAAAAAAAATATTTTTTTAGTTACTTTGGAAAAAAAAATATTTTTTTAGTTTCTTTGGAAAAAAAAATATTTTTTTAGTTACTTTGGAAAAAAAAATATTTTTGTTAGTTACTTTGGAAAAAAAATATTTTTTTAGTTACTTTGGAAAAAAAAATATTTTTTTAGTTACTTTGGAAAAAAAATATTTTTTTAGTTACTTTGGAAAAAAAAATATTTTTTTAGTTACTTTGGAAAAAAAAATATTTTTTTAGTTACTTTGGGAAAAAAAATATTTTTTTAGTTACTTTGGAAAAAAAAAATTTTTTTTAGTTACTTTGGGAAAAAAAATATTTTTTTAGTTACTTTGGAAAAAAAAATATTTTTTTAGTTACTTTGGAAAAAAATATATATTTTTAGTTTCTTTGGAAAAAAAAATATTTTTTTAGTTACTTTGGAAAAAAAAATATTTTTTTAGTTACTTTGGAAAAAAAAATATTTTTTTAGTTACTTTGGAAAAAAAAATATTTTTTTAGTTACTTTGGAAAAAAAATATTTTTTTAGTTACTTTGGAAAAAAAAATATTTTTTTAGTTATTTTGGAAAAAAAAATATTTTTTTAGTTACTTTTGGAAAAAAAAATATTTTTTTAGTTACTTTGGAAAAAAATATTTTTTTTTAGTTACTTTGGAAAAAAATATATATTTTTAGTTTCTTTGGAAAAAAAAATATTTTTTTAGTTACTTTGGAAAAAAAAATATTTTTTTAGTTACTTTGGAAAAAAAAATATTTTTTTAGTTACTTTGGAAAAAAAAATATTTTTTTAGTTATTTTGGAAAAAAAAATATTTTTTTAGTTACTTTTGGAAAAAAAAATATTTTTTTAGTTACTTTGGAAAAAAAAATATTTTTTTAGTTACTTTGGAAAAAAAATATTTTTTTTAGTTTCTTTGGAAAAAAAAAATTTTTTTTAGTTACTTTGGAAAAAAAAATTTTTTTTTAGTTTCTTTGGAAAAAAAAAAAATTTTTTAGTTACTTTGGAAAAAAATATATTTTTTTAGTTACTTTGGAAAAAAAAATATTTTTTTAGTTACTTTGGAAAAAAAAATATTTTTTTAGTTACTTTGGAAAAAAAAATATTTTTTTAGTTACTTTGGAAAAAAAAATATTTTTTTAGTTACTTTGGAAAAAAATATATTTTTTTAGTTACTTTGGAAAAAAATATTTTTTTTTAGTTACTTTGGAAAAAAAAATATTTTTTTAGTTACTTTGGGAAAAAAAATAATTTTTTAGTTACTTTGGAAAAAAAAAATTATTTTTAGTTACTTTGGAAAAAAAAATATTTTTTTAGTTTCTTTGGAAAAAAAAATATTTTTTTAGTTACTTTGGAAAAAAAAAATTTTTTTTAGTTACTTTGGAAAAAAAAAAAAAATTTTAGTTACTTTGGAAAAAAAAATTTTTTTTTAGTTACTTTGGAAAAAAAAATATTTTTTTAGTTACTTTGGAAAAAAATATATATTTTTAGTTTCTTTGGAAAAAAAAATATTTTTTTAGTTACTTTGGAAAAAAAAATATTTTTTTAGTTACTTTGGAAGAAAAAAATATTTTTTTAGTTACTTTGGAAAAAAAAATATTTTTTTAGTTACTTTGGAAAAAAAATATTTTTTTAGTTACTTTGGAAAAAAAAATATTTTTTTAGTTATTTTGGAAAAAAAAATATTTTTTTAGTTACTTTTGGAAAAAAAAATATTTTTTTAGTTACTTTGGAAAAAAATATATTTTTTTAGTTACTTTGGAAAAAAATATATATTTTTAGTTTCTTTGGAAAAAAAAATATTTTTTTAGTTACTTTGGAAAAAAAAATATTTTTTTAGTTACTTTGGAAAAAAAAAATTTTTTTTAGTTACTTTGGAAAAAAAAATATTTTTTTAGTTACTTTGGAAAAAAAAATATTTTTTTAGTTACTTTGGGAAAAAAAATATTTTTTTAGTTACTTTGGAAAAAAAATATTTTTTTAGTTACTTTGGAAAAAAAAATATTTTTTAGTTACTTTGGAAAAAAAAATATTTTTTTAGTTACTTTGGGAAAAAAAATATTTTTTTAGTTACTTTGGAAAAAAAAATATTTTTTTAGTTTCTTTGGAAAAAAAATATTTTTTTTAGTTACTTTGGAAAAAAAAATATTTTTTTAGTTACTTTGGAAAAAAAAATATTTTTTTAGTTACTTTGGAAAAAAAAATATTTTTTTAGTTTCTTTGGAAAAAAAAATATTTTTTTAGTTACTTTGGAAAAAAAAATATTTTTTTAGTTACTTTGGAAAAAAAATATTTTTTTAGTTACTTTGGAAAAAAAAATACTTTTTTAGTTACTTTGGAAAAAAAATATTTTTTTAGTTACTTTGGGAAAAAAAATATTTTTTTAGTTACTTTGGGAAAAAAAATAATTTTTTAGTTACTTTGGAAAAAAAATTTTTTTTTTAGTTACTTTGGAAAAAAAATTTTTTTTTTAGTTTCTTTGGAAAAAAAAAATTTTTTTTAGTTACTTTGGAAAAAAAAATATTTTTTTAGTTACTTTGGAAAAAAAAATATTTTTTTAGTTTCTTTGGAAAAAAAAATTTTTTTTTAGTTACTTTGGAAAAAAAAATATTTTTTTAGTTACTTTGGAAAAAAAATTTTTTTTAGTTACTTTGGAAAAAAATATATATTTTTAGTTTCTTTGGAAAAAAAAATATTTTTTTAGTTACTTTGGAAAAAAAAATATTTTTTTAGTTACTTTGGAAAAAAAAATATTTTTTTAGTTACTTTGGAAAAAAAATATTTTTTTAGTTACTTTGGAAAAAAAATATTTTTTTAGTTACTTTGGAAAAAAAAATATTTTTTTTGTTATTTTGGAAAAAAATATATTTTTTTAGTTACTTTTGGAAAAAAAATATTTTTTTAGTTACTTTGGAAAAAAAAATATTTTTTTAGTTACTTTGGAAAAAAAATATTTTTTTAGTTACTTTGGAAAAAAAAAATTTTTAGTTACTTTGGAAAAAAAAATTTTTTTTTAGTTACTTTGGAAAAAAAAAAAAATTTTTAGTTTCTTTGGAAAATTTTTTTTTTTTTTTAGTTACTTTGGAAAAAAAAATATTTTTTTAGTTTCTTTGGAAAAAAAAATTTTTTTTAGTTACTTTGGAAAAAAAAATATTTTTTTAGTTACTTTGGAAAAAAAAAATTTTTTTTAGTTACTTTGGAAAAAAAAATATTTTTTTAGTTACTTTGGAAAAAAAATAATTTTTTTAGTTACTTTGGAAAAAAAAAATTTTTTTTAGTTACTTTGGAAAAATTTTTTTTTTTTAGTTACTTTGGAAAAAAAAAAAATTTTTTAGTTACTTTGGAAAAAAAAATATTTTTTTAGTTTCTTTGGAAAAAAAAATATTTTTTAGTTACTTTGGAAAAAAAAAAATTTTTTTAGTTACTTTGGAAAAAAAAATATTTTTTTAGTTTCTTTGGAAAAAAAAATATTTTTTAGTTACTTTGGAAAAAAAAATATTTTTTTAGTTACTTTGGAAAAAAAAATATTTTTTTAGTTTCTTTGGAAAAAAAAATATTTTTTTAGTTACTTTGGAAAAAAAATATTTTTTTAGTTACTTTGGAAAAAAAAATATTTTTTTAGTTATTTTGGAAAAAAAATAAATTTTTTAGTTACTTTGGAAAAAAAATTATTTTTTTAGTTACTTTGGAAAAAAAAATATTTTTTTAGTTACTTTGGAAAAAAATATTTTTTTAGTTACTTTGGAAAAAAAATATTTTTTTAGTTACTTTGGAAAAAAAAATATTTTTTTAGTTACTTTGGAAAAAAAAATATTTTTTTAGTTACTTTGGAAAAAAAAATATTTTTTTAGTTTCTTTGGAAAAAAAAATATTTTTTTAGTTACTTTGGAAAAAAAAATATTTTTTTAGTTACTTTGGAAAAAAAATATTTTTTTAGTTACTTTGGAAAAAAAAATATTTTTTTAGTTACTTTGGAAAAAAAATATTTTTTTAGTTACTTTGGAAAAAAAAATATTTTTTTAGTTACTTTGGAAAAAAAAATATTTTTTTAGTTACTTTGGGAAAAAAAATATTTTTTTAGTTACTTTGGAAAAAAAAATATTTTTTTAGTTACTTTGGGAAAAAAAATAATTTTTTAGTTACTTTGGAAAAAAATTTTTTTTTTTAGTTACTTTGGAAAAAAAATATTTTTTTAGTTTCTTTGGAAAAAAAAAAATTTTTTTAGTTACTTTGGAAAAAAAAAAATTTTTTTAGTTACTTTGGAAAAAAAAATATTTTTTTAGTTTCTTTGGAAAAAAAAATATTTTTTTAGTTACTTTGGAAAAAAAAAAAAATTTTAGTTACTTTGGAAAAAAAAAAATTTTTTTAGTTTCTTTGGAAAAAAAAATTTTTTTTTAGTTTCTTTGGAAAAAAAAAATTTTTTTTAGTTACTTTGGAAAAAAAAAATTTTTTTTAGTTTCTTTGGAAAAAAAAAAAAATTTTTAGTTACTTTGGAAAAAAATATATTTTTTTAGTTACTTTGGAAAAAAAAATATTTTTTTAGTTTCTTTGGAAAAAAAAATTTTTTTTTAGTTACTTTGGGAAAAAAAATATTTTTTTAGTTACTTTGGAAAAAAAAATATTTTTTTAGTTACTTTGGAAAAAAAAATATTTTTTTAGTTACTTTGGAAAAAAAAATATTTTTTTAGTTTCTTTGGAAAAAAAATATTTTTTTTAGTTACTTTGGAAAAAAAAATATTTTTTTAGTTACTTTGGAAAAAAAAATATTTTTTTAGTTACTTTGGAAAAAAAAATATTTTTTTAGTTTCTTTGGAAAAAAAAATATTTTTTTAGTTACTTTGGAAAAAAAAATATTTTTTTAGTTACTTTGGAAAAAAAATATTTTTTTAGTTACTTTGGAAAAAAAAATATTTTTTTAGTTACTTTGGAAAAAAAATATTTTTTTAGTTACTTTGGGAAAAAAAATATTTTTTTAGTTACTTTGGGAAAAAAAATAATTTTTTAGTTACTTTGGAAAAAAAATTTTTTTTTTAGTTACTTTGGAAAAAAAAAAATTTTTTTAGTTTCTTTGGAAAAAAAAAATTTTTTTTAGTTACTTTGGAAAAAAAAATATTTTTTTAGTTACTTTGGAAAAAAAAATATTTTTTTAGTTTCTTTGGAAAAAATTTTTTTTTTTTAGTTACTTTGGAAAAAAAAATATTTTTTTAGTTACTTTGGAAAAAAAAAATTTTTTTTAGTTACTTTGGAAAAAAAAAAAATTTTTTAGTTACTTTGGAAAAAACAATTTTTTTAGTTACTTTGGAAAAAAAAATATATTTTTAGTTTCTTTGGAAAAAAAAATATTTTTTTAGTTACTTTGGAAAAAAAAATATTTTTTTAGTTACTTTGGAAAAAAAAAAATTTTTTTAGTTACTTTGGAAAAAAAAATATTTTTTTAGTTACTTTGGAAAAAAAATATTTTTTTAGTTACTTTGGAAAAAAAAATATTTTTTTTGTTATTTTGGAAAAAAAAATATTTTTTTAGTTACTTTTGGAAAAAAAATATTTTTTTAGTTACTTTGGAAAAAAAAATATTTTTTTAGTTACTTTGGAAAAAAAATATTTTTTTAGTTACTTTGGAAAAAAAATATTTTTTTAGTTACTTTGGAAAAAAAAATATTTTTTTAGTTACTTTGGAAAAAAAAATATTTTTTTAGTTACTTTGGGAAAAAAAATATTTTTTTAGTTACTTTGGAAAAAAAAATATTTTTTTAGTTTCTTTGGAAAAAAAAAAATTTTTTAGTTACTTTGGAAAAAAAAATATTTTTTTAGTTACTTTGGAAAAAAAAATATTTTTTTAGTTTCTTTGGAAAAAAAAATATTTTTTTAGTTACTTTGGAAAAAAAAAATTTTTTTTAGTTACTTTGGAAAAAAAAATATTTTTTTAGTTACTTTGGAAAAAAAAATATTTTTTTAGTTACTTTGGAAAAAAAAATATTTTTTTAGTTACTTTGGAAAAAAAAATATTTTTTTAGTTACTTTGGAAAAAAAAATATTTTTTTAGTTACTTTGGAAAAAAAAATATTTTTTTAGTTACTTTGGAAAAAAAAATATTTTTTAGTTACTTTGGAAAAAAAAATATTTTTTTAGTTACTTTGGGAAAAAAAAAAATTATTTTAGTTACTTTGGAAAAAAAAAATTTTTTTAGTTACTTTGGAAAAAAAAATATTTTTTTAGTTACTTTGGAAAAAAAAATATTTTTTTAGTTTCTTTGGAAAAAAAAAATTTTTTTTAGTTACTTTGGAAAAAAAATATTTTTTTTAGTTACTTTGGAAAAAAAAAAAAATTTTTAGTTTCTTTGGAAAAAAAATTTTTTTTTTTAGTTACTTTGGAAAAAAAAATATTTTTTTAGTTTCTTTGGAAAAAAATATTTTTTTTAGTTACTTTGGAAAAAAAAATATTTTTTTAGTTACTTTGGAAAAAAAAAATTTTTTTTAGTTACTTTGGAAAAAAAAAAATTTTTTTAGTTACTTTGGAAAAAAAAATATTTTTTTAGTTTCTTTGGAAAAAAAAATATTTTTTAGTTACTTTGGAAAAAAAAAATTTTTTTTAGTTACTTTGGAAAAAAAAATATTTTTTTAGTTTCTTTGGAAAAAAAAATATTTTTTAGTTACTTTGGAAAAAAAAATATTTTTTTAGTTACTTTGGAAAAAAAAATATTTTTTTAGTTTCTTTGGAAAAAAAAATATTTTTTTAGTTACTTTGGAAAAAAAATATTTTTTTAGTTACTTTGGAAAAAAAAATATTTTTTTAGTTATTTTGGAAAAAAAATAAATTTTTTAGTTACTTTGGAAAAAAAATTATTTTTTTAGTTACTTTGGAAAAAAAAATATTTTTTTAGTTACTTTGGAAAAAAATATTTTTTTAGTTACTTTGGAAAAAAAATATTTTTTTAGTTACTTTGGAAAAAAAAATATTTTTTTAGTTACTTTGGAAAAAAAAATATTTTTTTAGTTACTTTGGAAAAAAAAATATTTTTTTAGTTTCTTTGGAAAAAAAAATATTTTTTTAGTTACTTTGGAAAAAAAAATATTTTTTTAGTTACTTTGGAAAAAAAATATTTTTTTAGTTACTTTGGAAAAAAAAATATTTTTTTAGTTACTTTGGAAAAAAAATATTTTTTTAGTTACTTTGGAAAAAAAAATATTTTTTTAGTTACTTTGGAAAAAAAAATATTTTTTTAGTTACTTTGGGAAAAAAAATATTTTTTTAGTTACTTTGGAAAAAAAAATATTTTTTTAGTTACTTTGGGAAAAAAAATAATTTTTTAGTTACTTTGGAAAAAAATTTTTTTTTTTAGTTACTTTGGGAAAAAAAATATTTTTTTAGTTTCTTTGGAAAAAAAAATATTTTTTTAGTTACTTTGGAAAAAAAATAATTTTTTTAGTTACTTTGGAAAAAAAAATATTTTTTTAGTTTCTTTGGAAAAAAAAATATTTTTTTAGTTACTTTGGAAAAAAAAAAAATTTTTAGTTACTTTGGAAAAAAAAATATTTTTTTAGTTTCTTTGGAAAAAAAAAATTTTTTTTAGTTACTTTGGAAAAAAAAAAATTTTTTTAGTTACTTTGGAAAAAAAAATATATTTTTAGTTTCTTTGGAAAAAAAAATATTTTTTTAGTTACTTTGGAAAAAAAAATATTTTTTTAGTTACTTTGGAAAAAAAAATATTTTTTTAGTTACTTTGGAAAAAAAATATTTTTTTAGTTACTTTGGAAAAAAAATATTTTTTTAGTTACTTTGGAAAAAAAAATATTTTTTTAGTTATTTTGGAAAAAAAATATTTTTTTAGTTACTTTTGGAAAAAAAAATATTTTTTTAGTTACTTTGGAAAAAAAAATATTTTTTTAGTTACTTTGGAAAAAAAATATTTTTTTAGTTACTTTGGAAAAAAAAATATTTTTTTAGTTACTTTGGAAAAAAAAATATTTTTTTAGTTACTTTGGAAAAAAAAATATTTTTTTAGTTACTTTGGAAAAAAAAATATTTTTTTAGTTACTTTGGAAAAAAAAATATTTTTTTAGTTACTTTGGAAAAAAAAATATTTTTTTAGTTACTTTGGAAAAAAAAATATTTTTTAGTTACTTTGGAAAAAAAAATATTTTTTTAGTGACTGGGAAAAAAAAAAAAATTTTTAGTTACTTTGGAAAAAAAAAAATTTTTTAGTTACTTTGGAAAAAAAAATATTTTTTTAGTTACTTTGGAAAAAAAAATATTTTTTTAGTTTCTTTGGAAAAAAAAAATTTTTTTTAGTTACTTTGGAAAAAAAATATTTTTTTTAGTTACTTTGGAAAAAAAAAAAAATTTTTAGTTTCTTTGGAAAAAAAATTTTTTTTTTTAGTTACTTTGGAAAAAAAAATATTTTTTTTAGTTTCTTTGGAAAAAAAAATTTTTTTTAGTTACTTTGGAAAAAAAAATATTTTTTTAGTTACTTTGGAAAAAAAAAATTTTTTTTAGTTACTTTGGAAAAAAAAAAATTTTTTTAGTTTCTTTGGAAAAAAAAATATTTTTTTAGTTACTTTGGAAAAAAAAAAAATTTTTTAGTTACTTTGGAAAAAAAAATTTTTTTTAGTTACTTTGGAAAAAAAAAAAATTTTTTAGTTACTTTGGAAAAAAAAAATTTTTTTTAGTTTCTTTGGAAAAAAAAATATTTTTTAGTTACTTTGGAAAAAAAAAAAATTTTTTAGTTACTTTGGAAAAAAAAATATTTTTTTAGTTTCTTTGGAAAAAAAAATATTTTTTAGTTACTTTGGAAAAAAAAATATTTTTTTAGTTACTTTGGAAAAAAAAATATTTTTTTAGTTTCTTTGGAAAAAAAAATATTTTTTTAGTTACTTTGGAAAA
The DNA here is from genome assembly GCF_949748355.1 of Melanostigma gelatinosum. Classification (NCBI taxonomy): domain Eukaryota; kingdom Metazoa; phylum Chordata; class Actinopteri; order Perciformes; family Zoarcidae; genus Melanostigma; species Melanostigma gelatinosum. The sequence continues at coordinate 270,887 of NW_027634925.1, forward strand.
AAAATATTTTTTTAGTTTCTTTGGAAAAAAAAATATTTTTTTAGTTACTTTGGAAAAAAAAAAATTTTTTTAGTTACTTTGGAAAAAAATTTTTTTTTTTAGTTACTTTGGAAAAAAAAATATTTTTTTAGTTACTTTGGAAAAAAAATATTTTTTTAGTTACTTTGGAAAAAAATATATTTTTTTAGTTATTTTGGAAAAAAAAATATTTTTTTAGTTACTTTGGAAAAAAAAATATTTTTTTAGTTACTTTGGAAAAAAAAATATTTTTTTAGTTACTTTGGAAAAAAAATTTTTTTTTAGTTACTTTGGAAAAAAAATTTTTTTTAGTTACTTTGGAAAAAAAAAAAATTTTTTAGTTACTTTGGAAAAAAAAATATTTTTTTAGTTTCTTTGGAAAAAAAAATATTTTTTAGTTACTTTGGAAAAAAAAAAAAATTTTTAGTTACTTTGGAAAAAAAAATATTTTTTTAGTTTCTTTGGAAAAAAAAATATTTTTTAGTTACTTTGGAAAAAAAAATATTTTTTTTAGTTACTTTGGAAAAAAAAATATTTTTTTAGTTTCTTTGGAAAAAAAAATATTTTTTTAGTTACTTTGGAAAAAAAATATTTTTTTAGTTACTTTGGAAAAAAAAATATTTTTTTAGTTATTTTGGAAAAAAAAATATTTTTTTAGTTACTTTGGAAAAAAATTTATTTTTTTAGTTACTTTGGAAAAAAAAATATTTTTTTAGTTACTTTGGAAAAAAAATATTTTTTTAGTTACTTTGGAAAAAAAATATTTTTTTAGTTACTTTGGAAAAAAATAATATTTTTTTAGTTACTTTGGAAAAAAAAATTTTTTTTAGTTACTTTGGAAAAAAAAATATTTTTTTAGTTACTTTGGAAAAAAAATATTTTTTTAGTTACTTTGGAAAAAAAAATATTTTTTTAGTTACTTTGGAAAAAAAATATTTTTTTAGTTACTTTGGAAAAAAAAATATTTTTTTAGTTACTTTGGAAAAAAAAATATTTTTTTAGTTACTTTGGGAAAAAAAATATTTTTTTAGTTACTTTGGAAAAAAAAATATTTTTTTAGTTACTTTGGGAAAAAAAATAATTTTTTAGTTACTTTGGAAAAAAAAAAATTTTTTTAGTTACTTTGGGAAAAAAAAATTTTTTTTAGTTTCTTTGGAAAAAAAAATATTTTTTTAGTTACTTTGGAAAAAAAATAATTTTTTTAGTTACTTTGGAAAAAAAAATATTTTTTTAGTTACTTTGGAAAAAAAAAATTTTTTTTAGTTACTTTGGAAAAAAAAAATTTTTTTTAGTTACTTTGGAAAAAAAAATATTTTTTTAGTTTCTTTGGAAAAAAAAATATTTTTTTAGTTACTTTGGAAAAAAAAAATTTTTTAGTTACTTTGGAAAAAAATATATATTTTTAGTTTCTTTGGAAAAAAAAAATATTTTTTTAGTTACTTTGGAAAAAAAAATATTTTTTTAGTTACTTTGGAAAAAAAAATATTTTTTTAGTTACTTTGGAAAAAAAAATATTTTTTTAGTTACTTTGGAAAAAAAATATTTTTTTAGTTACTTTGGAAAAAAAAATATTTTTTTAGTTATTTTGGAAAAAAAATATTTTTTTAGTTACTTTTGGAAAAAAAATATTTTTTTAGTTACTTTGGAAAACAAAATATTTTTTTAGTTACTTTGGAAAAAAAATATTTTTTTAGTTACTTTGGAAAAAAAATATTTTTTTAGTTACTTTGGGAAAAAAAATATTTTTTTAGTTACTTTGGAAAAAAAAATATTTTTTTAGTTACTTTGGGAAAAAAAATATTTTTTTAGTTACTTTGGAAAAAAAAATATTTTTTAGTTTCTTTGGAAAAAAAAAAAAATTTTTAGTTACTTTGGAAAAAAAAATATTTTTTTAGTTTCTTTGGAAAAAAAAATATTTTTTTAGTTACTTTGGAAAAAAAAATATTTTTTTAGTTACTTTGGAAAAAAAAAATTTTTTTTAGTTACTTTGGAAAAAAATATATTTTTTTAGTTACTTTGGAAAAAAAAAAAATTTTTTAGTTACTTTGGAAAAAAAAATTTTTTTTTAGTTACTTTGGAAAAAAAAATATTTTTTTAGTTACTTTGGAAAAAAAAATATTTTTTTAGTTACTTTGGAAAAAAAAATATTTTTTTAGTTACTTTGGAAAAAAAAATATTTTTTAGTTACTTTGGAAAAAAAAATATTTTTTTAGTTACTTTGGGAAAAAAAAAATTTTTTTAGTTACTTTGGAAAAAAAAATATTTTTTTAGTTACTTTGGAAAAAAAAATATTTTTTTAGTTTCTTTGGAAAAAAAAATATTTTTTTAGTTACTTTGGAAAAAAAATATTTTTTTTAGTTACTTTGGAAAAAAAAATATTTTTTTAGTTTCTTTGGAAAAAAAAAATTTTTTTTAGTTACTTTGGAAAAAAAAATATTTTTTTAGTTTCTTTGGAAAAAAAATATTTTTTTAGTTACTTTGGAAAAAAAAATTTTTTTTTAGTTACTTTGGAAAAAAAAAATTTTTTTTAGTTACTTTGGAAAAAAAATTTTTTTTTTAGTTTCTTTGGAAAAAAAAATTTTTTTTTAGTTACTTTGGAAAAAAAAAAAAATTTTTAGTTACTTTGGAAAAAAAAAATTTTTTTTAGTTACTTTGGAAAAAAAAATATTTTTTTAGTTATTTTGGAAAAAAAAATATTTTTTTAGTTACTTTGGAAAAAAAAATATTTTTTTAGTTACTTTGGAAAAAAAAATATTTTTTTAGTTACTTTGGAAAAAAAATATTTTTTTAGTTACTTTGGAAAAAAAATATTTTTTTAGTTACTTTGGAAAAAAAATATTTTTTTTAGTTACTTTGGAAAAAAAAATATTTTTTTAGTTTCTTTGGAAAAAAATATTTTTTTAGTTACTTTGGAAAAAAAAATATTTTTTTAGTTACTTTGGAAAAAAAAATATTTTTTTAGTTACTTTGGAAAAAAAAATATTTTTTTAGTTACTTTGGAAAAAAAAATTTTTTTTAGTTACTTTGGAAAAAAAAAATTTTTTTTAGTTATTTTGGAAAAAAAAATATTTTTTTAGTTACTTTGGAAAAAAATATATTTTTTTAGTTACTTTGGAAAAAAAAATATTTTTTTAGTTACTTTGGAAAAAAAATATTTTTTTAGTTACTTTGGAAAAAAAATATTTTTTTAGTTACTTTGGAAAAAAAAATATTTTTTTAGTTACTTTGGAAAAAAAAATATTTTTTTAGTTACTTTGGAAAAAAAATATTTTTTTAGTTACTTTGGAAAAAAAAATATTTTTTTAGTTACTTTGGAAAAAAAAAATTTTTTTTAGTTACTTTGGGAAAAAAAATAATTTTTTAGTTACTTTGGAAAAAAAATTTTTTTTTTAGTTACTTTGGAAAAAAAAATATTTTTTTAGTTTCTTTGGAAAAAAAAAAAAAATTTTAGTTACTTTGGAAAAAAAAATTTTTTTTTAGTTACTTTGGAAAAAAAAAAATTTTTTTAGTTTCTTTGGAAAAAAAAAAATTTTTTTAGTTACTTTGGAAAAAAAAATATTTTTTTAGTTACTTTGGAAAAAAAAAAATTTTTTTAGTTTCTTTGGAAAAAAAATATTTTTTAGTTTCTTTGGAAAAATTTTTTTTTTTTAGTTTCTTTGGGAAAAAAAATATTTTTTTAGTTACTTTGGAAAAAAAATATATTTTTTTAGTTACTTTGGAAAAAAATATATTTTTTTAGTTATTTTGGAAAAAAAAATATTTTTTTAGTTACTTTTGGAAAAAAAAATATTTTTTTAGTTACTTTGGAAAAAAAAATATTTTTTTAGTTACTTTGGAAAAAAAATATTTTTTTTAGTTTCTTTGGAAAAAAAATTTTTTTTAGTTACTTTGGAAAAAAATATATTTTTTTAGTTACTTTGGAAAAAAAAATATTTTTTTAGTTTCTTTGGGAAAAAAAAATATTTTTTTAGTTACTTTGGGGAAAAAAATATTTTTTTAGTTACTTTGGAAAAAAAAATATTTTTTTAGTTACTTTGGAAAAAAAAATATTTTTTTAGTTACTTTGGAAAAAAAATATTTTTTTAGTTACTTTGGAAAAAAAAATATTTTTTTAGTTACTTTGGAAAAAAATATATTTTTTTAGTTACTTTGGAAAAAAATATATTTTTTTAGTTACTTTGGAAAAAAATATTTTTTTTTAGTTACTTTGGAAAAAAAAATATTTTTTTAGTTACTTTGGAAAAAAAAAATATTTTTTTAGTTACTTTGGAAAAAAAAATATTTTTTAGTTACTTTGGAAAAAAAAATATTTTTTTAGTTACTTTGGGAAAAAAAATATTTTTTTAGTTACTTTGGAAAAAAAAATATTTTTTTAGTTTCTTTGGAAAAAAAATATTTTTTTTAGTTACTTTGGAAAAAAAAATATTTTTTTAGTTTCTTTGGAAAAAAAAAAATTTTTTAGTTACTTTGGAAAAAAAATTTTTTTTTAGTTACTTTGGAAAAAAAAATATTTTTTTAGTTACTTTGGAAAAAAAAATATTTTTTTAGTTTCTTTGGAAAAAAAAATATTTTTTTAGTTACTTTGGAAAAAAAAATATTTTTTTAGTTACTTTGGAAAAAAAATATTTTTTTAGTTACTTTGGAAAAAAAAATATTTTTTTAGTTACTTTGGAAAAAAAATATTTTTTTAGTTACTTTGGGAAAAAAAATATTTTTTTAGTTACTTTGGGAAAAAAAATAATTTTTTAGTTACTTTGGAAAAAAAAAAATTTTTTTAGTTACTTTGGAAAAAAAAAAATTTTTTAGTTTCTTTGGAAAAAAAAAAATTTTTTAGTTACTTTGGAAAAAAAAAATTTTTTTTAGTTACTTTGGAAAAAAAAATATTTTTTTAGTTTCTTTGGAAAATTTTTTTTTTTTTTAGTTACTTTGGAAAAAAAAAAATTTTTTTAGTTACTTTGGAAAAAAAAAATTTTTTTTAGTTACTTTGGAAAAAAAATTTTTTTTTTAGTTACTTTGGAAAAAAAAAATTTTTTTAGTTACTTTGGAAAAAAAAATATATTTTTAGTTTCTTTGGAAAAAAAAATATTTTTTTAGTTACTTTGGAAAAAAAAATATTTTTTTAGTTACTTTGGAAAAAAAAATATTTTTTTAGTTACTTTGGAAAAAAAAATATTTTTTTAGTTACTTTGGAAAAAATATATTTTTTTAGTTACTTTGGAAAAAAAAATATTTTTTTAGTTATTTTGGAAAAAAAAATATTTTTTTAGTTACTTTTGGAAAAAAAAATATTTTTTTAGTTACTTTGGAAAAAAAAATATTTTTTTAGTTACTTTGGAAAAAAAATATTTTTTTAGTTACTTTGGAAAAAAAATATTTTTTTAGTTACTTTGGAAAAAAAAATATTTTTTTAGTTACTTTGGAAAAAAAAATATTTTTTTAGTTACTTTGGGAAAAAAAATATTTTTTTAGTTACTTTGGAAAAAAAAATATTTTTTTAGTTTCTTTGGAAAAAAAAATTTTTTTTAGTTACTTTGGAAAAAAAAATATTTTTTTAGTTTCTTTGGAAAAAAAAATATTGTTTTTAGTTACTTTGGAAAAAAAAATATTTTTTTAGTTACTTTGGAAAAAAAAATATTTTTTTAGTTACTTTGGAAAAAAAAATATTTTTTTAGTTACTTTGGAAAAAAAAATATTTTTTTAGTTACTTTGGAAAAAAAAATATTTTTTTAGTTACTTTGGGAAAAAAATTTTTTTTTTTAGTTACTTTGGAAAAAAAAATTTTTTTTAGTTACTTTGGAAAAAAAAATTTTTTTTAGTTACTTTGGAAAAAAAAATATTTTTTTAGTTTCTTTGGAAAAAAAAATATTTTTTTAGTTACTTTGGAAAAAAAATATTTTTTTTAGTTACTTTGGAAAAAAAAATTGTTTTAGTTTCTTTGGAAAAAAAAATTTTTTTTTAGTTACTTTGAAAAAAAATATTTTTTTAGTTTCTTTGGAAAATTTTTTTTTTTTTAGTTACTTTGGAAAAAAAAATATTTTTTTAGTTACTTTGGAAAAAAAAAATCTTTTTTAGTTACTTTGGAAAAAAAAATATTTTTTTAGTTTCTTTGGAAAAAAAAATATTTTTTTAGTTACTTTGGAAAAAAAAAAAAATTTTTAGTTACTTTGGAAATTTTTTTTTTTTTTTAGTTACTTTGGAAAAAAAAATATTTTTTTAGTTACTTTGGAAAAAAAATATTTTTTTAGTTACTTTGGAAAAAAAAATATTTTTTTAGTTATTTTGGAAAAAAAAATATTTTTTTAGTTACTTTGGAAAAAAAAATATTTTTTTAGTTACTTTGGAAAAAAAAATATTTTTTTAGTTACTTTGGAAAAAAAATATTTTTTTAGTTACTTTGGAAAAAAAATATTTTTTTAGTTACTTTGGAAAAAAAAAAAAATTTTTAGTTACTTTGGAAAAAAAATTTTTTTTTTAGTTTCTTTGGAAAAAAAAATATTTTTTAGTTACTTTGGAAAAAAAAATATTTTTTTAGTTTCTTTGGAAAAAAAAATATTTTTTAGTTACTTTGGAAAAAAAAATATTTTTTTAGTTACTTTGGAAAAAAATAATATTTTTTTAGTTACTTTGGAAAAAAAAATATTTTTTTAGTTACTTTGGAAAAAAAAAAATTTTTTAGTTACTTTGGAAAAAAAAAAATTTTTTTAGTTACTTTGGAAAAAAAAATATTTTTTTAGTTTCTTTGGAAAATTTTTTTTTTTTTTAGTTACTTTGGAAAAAAAAAAAAATTTTTAGTTACTTTGGAAAAAAAAAATTTTTTTTAGTTACTTTGGAAAAAAAAAATTTTTTTTAGTTACTTTGGAAAAAAAAAATTTTTTTAGTTACTTTGGAAAAAAATATATATTTTTAGTTTCTTTGGAAAAAAAAATATTTTTTTAGTTACTTTGGAAAAAAAAATATTTTTTTAGTTACTTTGGAAAAAAAAATATTTTTTTAGTTACTTTGGAAAAAAAAATATTTTTTTAGTTACTTTGGAAAAAATATATTTTTTTAGTTATTTTGGAAAAAAAAATATTTTTTTAGTTATTTTGGAAAAAAA